>NC_055970.1:22576244-22828744 GCF_018492685.1 Alosa sapidissima | reverse complement strand
AGGGTGCACCCTTGCTCTTGAAAGGCAGACACTAACATTTAAAAGGGACGAAGGACAGAGGCTCTGCCACTGGTGACCTCCAAATGGTATTCATTCCTTGCCGGTCTTGTGTGTGAAACATTTCTGTTGACACCCGGCAATGCGGTGTTGATGAGTTAATCTAGCAGCTGAGTGTGTCCTTTAGCCCAACCCAACACAACCCATCACTCCCCCCCCCAGCCCAACACAACCCAACACACACACACAAACCCCAGCCCAACACCACCGCTAGCCCCACACAGCACATCGTTTAGTGTCTATTCAGAAATAAGTGTCCCCACTTCCCCATAAACAGTACAAAGGTTGATCTCTTGGAGGTAAATTAACTCAGAATCTCACAAACTCTCAACTGACCCAGACACACTAAGCCTCAACACCCATTTTTGTATTTAATTTGTGGTTCTTACTTGCGAGAGGGTTTTTTCTTCAGTTTTCAATAGCAGTTGAGCAGTCAGACGGGGAGATACTCTTGGTCAGGTATCCAGTGTAACTAAGGAGGCATGAAGGGAGGCGGGCTAGGGACTATAAAAGGATGGGGCATGCCCATCATAGCTGAATGGGACACTTCAAATACCTGGGGCAGAAACATCAAAAAGGCCCCACCGGGGTGCGAACACATGTGAGGGGTTGTGTGTGTGTGTGTGTGTGTGTGCGCGCACGTCTGTGTGTCTCTCTCTGTGTGTATGTGTGTGTGTGTGTGTGTGTGTGTGTGTGTGGGAGGGAGTGCCTGGGTATATGTTTCATTTTTTATTAATGAGACACTTACGTACAGCATTTAGTGGTCTCAACTGGTAGCATTTAACCAGCGGGCTATGTTGTTTGCTTGGTGGTTGGCTTGTTTGTGTTTTGCTTTGGTTGAGGGGGTGGCGCTACAGCATGCTACTACTGCTTGTTGCCACCACAAGCAGAGGGAACATGCAGAGCTGGGTATCAACCCCTGTTTTAACATAACCACCCTCCCCTAGTGTGTACTTGCAATATTGAGGAAATATAAATAGGCTTTTACTATGCTCACCACAAATGTGAAATCCATCTCGATCTTCCGGTTGCTTTATTGTATGAGCTGCGGCATTGCTGTCTGGAAGTTCTTAGAACAGGCCAATAATCTTTTTTTAACACCTCCAGGATGCAGTTCTGGGAAAGCCAGTTGTACCACTGAGAACGTAAGACCAACCAAACAGCAACAAGCAGATTGAGTTTCTTGGTGTTTTATGACCTGTCAATAGATATTGTTTCCAAACAGATATGGACACTTCTTATAATAACTTGTAACAATTACTAATTATAGCCACGTAAACGGACAGTGCGTTAAATAAAAAAAAGACACATACACATTCGTGAAACAAAGAATTTGAGCATCCTTAAAAATGACTTTGTCTTTTTAAATGTTCTCTGAGGCACTCTTTAAATTGTAATCACACAGACAATTGATGCGATAAGTGCTCCCTCTCCTGCTCATGTTTCATCCATGCATATTAGCCTTTTTGCTGAGAAAAGTCTGCACAAAAATGGTTTCTCATGGTGCACTATTCTCTTGGCTCACATGCTATCATTACAATTGCTCTTTGGAATGTTTTAAATGATGTATTTGCTATCACTAGAGTTAATCTTTCCTAATCACGTATCTATACTAGCAGGTCCCTGTATAGCTTGTTTATTGACTGAGCTTTTTTATGCTGTTTTTAGAACTTAACAGATGCCAACACGGGTGAAAATCCTCTGAGGAGAGACAAGTGGTATGCTCCAAATGCTGGAGCTAGGATCCAGGCTCTGTGGGAAAGTCCATCTGCTTCTCACCAGGGGGGGCCTCACGCATTACACTTCAGCCAGATTCAAAGGTGGCTGTCTTGGAGATCTCCGCTCCCAGTGACAGCTCGTCTGACAGCTTGGTATGTTCCTCTTGCAGCCATTTTTCTCAGGCCGGGGCTGTGAAGACGCCTTGGGCTCAGCGGGGTGTGAATCTGTGTGTGTGTGTGTGTGTCTGTGTGTGTGTGTGTGTGTGTCTCGCTCTGCAGAGAGCACCAGTAAACAGGGATTATGCGGATTGAATCTGGACTTGACTGTTTATTTGTTAAAATGATTAGAGAGCTTGATATAGATGGTGTTTTTATGGTGAGCTCCAGCAATCATACTGAGCTTTTCACTGTGCTTGGCAATTGCAATAAAAAAAAAGAAAAGCAAAATATTTTCTTTTTCATAAATATTCTTCATCAAAATAAAATAATTATTCCCTTTGTCCATCAGTGTGCCAATGTGTTTCATCTGCGAACTGGGCCTCCACTGAGTCAGCCAGTTCTGTATGCTGCCAGCAGTTTTTAAAGTACCACAACCACTAGGAATGCCCTGTGTGTACTGTGTACACACAAATGTCTCAACACAAGTACACCAGATATCTCCTTTTTGCTTTCTTGCAGACATTGTTGTTTTAAACTTGTATAACCATTTATCTTTTATGAGGCACATTCTGAGGTGTTCACTAAAGGTGCAACTAGAAGATGGCATTCACAATGTGTTTACAAACACAGCTCTGCATGCAGTCGTAAAGGCATTGGATTTAATTAGCTCCTCTGCCTCCTCTTGTTAAACCTGAGGTCATCGTGGTGAGAAACTCATTACTCTGTTAGCTAATTAAGTTCCTTCCTCCAGGTGGCCCATTATGGGCGGAGCTTTTCACCCTCCGTGGGCCCGGGTAAGCTCCTGATTGGCCACTGGAGTGTGAAGATTCCCTCCTGATTGATTATGGGCCTGTCACCACAGTGGTGATGGATGACGAGTCCCTGCGCCACCACAGCATGTCCTCCTGTGCTGGGAAACCCCTCTTCCTCTCTCAACCATAAAAAATGTCTATAGACTGATACTCAGGTCA
This sequence comes from Alosa sapidissima, assembly GCF_018492685.1. NCBI lineage: Eukaryota > Metazoa > Chordata > Actinopteri > Clupeiformes > Clupeidae > Alosa > Alosa sapidissima. The sequence goes on along the minus strand of NC_055970.1, from coordinate 22,825,839 downwards.
GTGAACTGGAGATACTGGGTGATAAATTGGATGGAGAGCTATTAGGGTCAAAGTATCACATCATCTTGCTGCTGTAGGAAGGCTTTATCATGAATAATGTACTTTATTTTTTATTGAAATATATGATTCAAATAGTGCAGTGTTTTTCCATGCTTATTTTTCTATTCTTACATATGGGCATTTGCATTTCCATTACACAACTGAAACAGAATGATTGCCATGAAATAATTATTAAAGATTCATTGACTTCAAGCCAAAACAACTATTAAAGCTAAACACAACACAATATTGATTATAGGCTAAAGAAACATTTACAATTAAGTCAACATTGATTTACTTTTAGAAAATGATCACAAACCAGCTTAGCACACAAATGATAAACAATTTGTTTTCAGTAAGCGCCAACATAAACAACCGAGTCCTAGTAATATATTAACAGAAATGGCTTACTGTTACACATAATATGTGCCACATACAACCCACATATTGACTTACCTGTTATAGAACCAGTTGGAAGCACACTGATCAAAGGACCTTATTGATGTCATTGATTAGGCTTAAAAGTAATCACTGTCTCTCACACACACTGTGACTTGGAGGCTAGGTGTCATTTGTATCTAATTAAATGGCACCCCAAAAGCCAGTGGGGTTTAAGATACTTGAGGAACAGTAGTAGCCGAGTATGACACACTCGCAGGGCCGGCCGTGTGGCTCTCCTTTTAAAGACGCTACAGCATGGCGTGTCTGGGGGTTTGTTTCCTCAGGGTGTTGCCATGGCATCAAACAGTAAGAGAAGTTCCTGCTGACTGATTCGCCACCTGCTGGGGAGAGGAGGCGGCTGTGGCGGATGGAGTAGGGGTGGGGGTGGGAGTGGGGGCTGTTGGGAGTGGATGGTGCGGGAAGGTGTTCGGACTGCCTCGGGAAACGAGATCCAATGAAACCTTATCTACCGACTGAACCACACCATGTGACTTTGCGCCAGATAGCGGCAGCGAGTGGGCCGGGTGATGGCCACATTTCAGCCACAGGTATTTCAGAGATAGCCTCTGTTAGGGTCAGCAAAAACAACACAACCCTTCTCTTCACAACAATCAATATCAATTGATTCAATATCAATTCCTGATATGAGATCAAATCCTGGAATATGGTTCATGGAGGACTCATGCATGAGAACATGATTTCTAAGTTATAGGCTACAGATGTTTTTTTATGTTTTTTTTTGCATGTATGCAAACACTCATCTGACATACATTTCAGTGCAGAGGAGTGTTTGTTCCAGTTGCGATATGAAATGTATTTGAGATAATGTGGTCTCTGTGGTATGTGAATATGTAAGCCATTAAACATGACCAGTTGCTCCAAGCCAAATATTTCCATATGTTCTATCACTTAGAGAGGTCTTTGGGTGCTGAAAACAATCTGTATGAGTCATTAACTAATTAGCAATCATTTGGATTGCTTACTTCCTTTTTTACTTTGAATATATTTCCTTTACATTTGGGAATCAAGTCATGTGTGTGCTTTTATCCATTAAATTGTAATCAAGGTATTTGCACTTTTTTAGTGGTTATTGATTATCCATACATTATTTTTAAAATACTGTAATATTTGAATAAGATTTATATGTTCCAATTCATTCGAAGGAGGCACTTAGTTCACATTAGTGCTGCAGCACAACCCAAGCTTGGTATACACACACACACACACGCACGCACGCACGCACGCACGCACGCACGCACACACACACACACGCACACACACGCGCACACACACACACACACACACACACACACACACACACACACACACACACACACACATAGCAAAGCAAGCCCAAAGCAAGCAAAGCCCCCTTTTGAGGCAGATGATTTTGCCCAGCCGTGTGGGTTGGTTATGTATTGGGTTCGTGCCATCTGGCAGTCGTTCTCGCCGGAGATTGGCCAGAGTCCATAACCTTACTTCCATCGGACCGGTAATACTTGCTTCTATTTATACAGTTGGAAGCAAATGTTCACAACAGCGTTTGCACAGTGGCATTAGCATTAGCCAGCGGAGATTTTGAACAAAGCTGGACAGCATGCTCCGCGCATTGCCTGGCATGCCTCATCGAGTGCTTGGGATAGCTACCCAGTGATGGAAAAAAATAGATGACCATTTCAGCAAACTGGACAGAGCAGTTTGGGTTTGGACATGCCTGGGAGATAGTGAGGAGGAGGAGGAGGAGGAGGAGGAGGAAGAGGAGGTAGCGAAGGAGGTAGAAAGAGGAAGGATCTCGGCCGCCATCTTGTCTGTTTGGTTACGGCTACTGCCGCCCACCAGAGCAGACCACCAGTTGCCCTCAAGGGGCCCTCCCAAAGTTCACAAGGTTTTATCGCGATCTGGACCACCTTGGGTTTGCGTTGCGTCACACATTGTTCCCCTGGTTGCCGGGTTGTGACAGACACGTTGCCACGGCTGCAGCACCGCGGGACATCTGGTGTACAGCGGCTACCACCTGTTTCCACGGATGGATCTCGGCGAGGCGAGCCGAGGGGATGGAGCTTTGCGATGCGCACATTCGTCTGTTGTATTAGTGTCTGCCGCTCATGCTCTCTGACAGGGCCTTAGCGCCAGACCTCTGCACTGTCTCAGATTCCCCATTAAAATGTAACAGGAGAGGCGGAAACATGGCAGCACAACCAAACAAGACGCAGACATGAAGTTCAGAGAAAGAAAAATGGCCGCGTTGCCTGGGTGTGCCACATCACAAAATTTGCAGGCTTGTCAAAAAACGCAGACAAATGTCCCCTGTAGATGGTCTCTTAACGGGCTCTGAGATGCTAAAGTGGAACTGAAAAAAAATGCAGAACAGAACCACAGAAGCAACTGAGCAAAATATCCCATTGGTATGCTGTAGCGCTGGTATCACCATATGTAGCGCAAGCAGCCAGAGAAGATCATTAACAATACAATCAACCCAGGTTGAACACGCTAGGACACCCTGATGTGCTCACAAGGAAAACATTTAGGCTGCTTGCTTTGTCCATCTGGCACTCGTCCTTACTTTTCTAAAGAAGTAAACACATTTTCTCAGGTTATATAGAGTTTTGCAAAATCCATGGCTTGTGTCCAATCGCCTCCAGATAGTGTGACTAAATGTCCTTCTTTGAAATAACAGTTGCGCTAATAAGGTGTCAAGAGAAGAAAAAATGAATGAATGAATGAATGAATGAATGAATGAATGAATTGAACCAGACCTGATCTCTCTTCTCACTCTCCCTGTGTGCAGCAAGGCCTTTATGAAAGAGTGGTCCACTCTGGATCTGTGCCTGTCTGGCTTAGTGTGAGCTATCTGTGAGCATGTGTGTGCATGTGTCTCTGTTAAGGTGTCTCTGTAGAGGTGTATGTGCATGTGCATGTGCATGTGCGTGTGTGTGTGTCTGTGTCTGTGTGTGTGTGTGTGTGTGTGTGTGTGTGTGTGTGTGTGTGTGCGTGTGTGTATGGGTGTGTGTGTGTGTGTGTGTGTGTGTGTTTGTGTGTGTGTGTATCTCCACGTGTGAGTGTGAGGTTCTTGCCCTGAGGTCGTAAGCACCCTTGCGGTGTGACTGGTCTCTCAGTGGGGGGCAAAAACAACTCAATCCATTCAGCCTCTCCTCACCCAGTTTCCCCAGCCTTTCTTCTCCTCTCCAGCCCTCTCTCCCTCCATTAACCAGCACAACAGCAGGCTCTTGCACACACAGCGCTCATTAGCGCTAGCTAGCGCAGCTTGGTTTACACAGCCGACAGTACAGCAGACCGCATCTTAATTCAGCTCTCGGTTGATCATTTGTTTTTTTCCCCCCTTTTTCTTTTTTTTTTGTGCGTGTGAGAAGACTGTGAGTCGGGCTCTTCGGAGTAATGTCTGGAGGAGTGGAATAACATGGTCGAGGACCCAAACGACCCTGGGCTCCCCAGGTTTTTATGACAGGCTAATCCATAAAGGACACAGATTCCTTGTGGTAGGGAGAGGGAGAGGGCTGAGGGGAATGGGTGGGGTGGGGGTGGGTGGGTTTGCCTTTCACTTTTTAAGTTTTACTGCTCTCTCCAATTCCCTCAAAACCTTAAGCAGTCTGGTCCCTTCCTTCGACCTGAAGAGACATGTTATGCTTGGAGGTGTGCCACAGAGTCCAAATAAACCAAATTAGATGAAGGTGTTTGAATGGAGGTTTGTGCTGTTGTTACTGTTTTTTTGTTCTCTCTCTCTCTTTCTCTCTCTCTCTCTCTCGCTCTCTCTCTTTGAGTAGGGGGAGTGGGTGGGTGGGGAGTTATGTCTGTTGAGGAGGCCTGTGGTTTTTCTGTGTGTCTCCCAGTGCTTTCTCTTGCTCTCGCTCAGGGCCCCGTGGGAGAAGTCGGAGAATGGCCGCATGTCTCTTTGCCTCCCTACAATCCCCCTCTGTGAGTCTCTCATTGGGTTTGGCAGGGCAGCTGTGTTGAGATTTAGACATCATCATTCAGACAGTCCGAGAAGACATGGAGCCATTTCCTTGAGAGAGAGAGAGAGAGAGAAAGAGAGAGAAGGGAGGAGGCCTACGGGTCTGATGTGATATGTGTTCATCAGCCCCTGTTTGAGTGGGAGTCCATCTCTTATTGACGGTCCAATGTCTCCCAAATGAACTGCTTGTAGAGCTCACTTGTTACCAAATTACACTTCAAATGAGATATTTACTCACAGCTACTCTTGTTTTGTTGATTCTTTTTCCTCTCTCTCTCTCTCTCCCTCTCTCTCTCTTTCCCCCAACATTTGGCTCTGGCCTTATTCATGTCTGGTCAGCTATTTGGAATTGAACTGCACTTGCAAAAAAGGGTATCTGATACAAATGGAAAAGTAACACATATTTTGGGTGGTCCCTGAAAATAATCTGCGCACACCACATTCTCCCCAGATGAGAAGTTCACATGCACATGATGGATTTGGTAAGAAACTGGCTTCTCTTTTTTCATAAGTTGTTACAACACTTGGATGCAACAAAACCCAACAAATGATACGTGTTAAAAAGGATCACGGGAAGGTGATAATAGTTTAGCGGCCAACATTACAAGATTAGCATGTGTGTCTCCAATTATTTCCCATGACAAAGAAGCGCTTATGCATGTGTCCGTGGCATTAGTGCTTTCCTTTGATCATTACAGCACTGGAAACTGAGAACATCACGTCTTGGTGCACGCTTTTTTCTCTCTCTTTCTTGACTTTGACTGTTTGGCCCCTGTGGTAATCACAAAGGGAACAAGAGATCGCTTGCCTTTTCAGAAGGGATTCCAAATCAATTTGTCAGGTTTCAGTGGACGGGGTTCATTACTGTTTGTTCGATGAAAAAAAAGGGGGGTGGGGGTATGTGAGTGTGTGGGTGGGTGGAGGAAGAGGGGGCGGAGGGGGCCGTTCAGGTGACTGACGCAGCAGCTGTGACTGTTACACGGAGATTTTGGGATCGCATCCCAGCACTAGACTGCCATTCCCATCCGGCACACTGGTCAGCCCCCCCCCCCCCCCATCCATCAGCAGAGAATTCCAGTCCCATTCCTGATGCGGGACACAGCATGCATGGCTCCGGACACCAAGGAATGACGCTTGACAGTTTTCCCCTGCAAAAGAAAGCATGCTTGGTCATCACTATTAACTACCCCAGTCTGTGTGTTGTGCATTTGCCACAGCAAATTTGAAATCTGGTTCTACTGTAAAGAGAGGAAGATAGAAAAGAGGCCTGAGTCCTCTCTCTCTCTCTCTCTCTCTCCCGGCAGCCTTTCCAATGTTGGTCAGATCAAACATGTAAGCATTTGCTCGCCCTGCCAAGGACAGCAATTAAAGAACATTCCAGAGTGGACCGAGTGCTGCTTTTTAAGCAGATCAATATTTCCTTAAAAACAATAGAGGAAACAACGGAGGATTATTACCATATGGCCACATTTAATCAGCCCGACAGCACAAACGCAGTTTGATCAGCTTTGATACGACACCCTAATAAATTACTCCATTTGTCAGGAAACACATTCCACAGAATGCTGATGTTTCGTATCATTTTCTCCTCAGTAATATAACTCAACAGTGGAGTTTGTTTTCACTGATCTGGGAATATTTAATAAGAATATTTTCCAGATTCTTATTTTCATGTACTGCACATTTGGTCTTTGCCCTTGTGCATAAGGAACCATGCAAGCGAGCACTGATGCTTTCAAAGTCTAAGCAGTTTTCTTGTAATTAGTAACTGAAACCATAAGGATAGTGTGTGTGTATGGTTTGTGTTTATACAGAGGCTCTCATTAAGTAAATATGCATAATTGTTATTGTTTCTGGGAAAGGGAGACGTGTATGCGAGGGAGTTATTTTGTTTACAAGTTTTCACGAGTTAGAAGTTTCATTTAATTTAATCTGTTGATTTTGCAAGATGGACATTGTTACATTGATGGCAGTACATGTATAATGTCAGCTGGATCAAAAGATGTTCTCTTTACTGCCAACAAATCCGCAACTGATTTAATCAAACAAATAACAAACATGCTTTCACATTACCTGATTTAATCAAACAAATAACAAACTTGCTTTCACATTACCTGATATAATCAAACAAATGGGGCAGCCGTGGCCCACTGGTTAGCACTCTGGACTTGTAACCGGAGGGTTGCTGGTTCGAGCCCCGACCAGTGGGCCGCAACTGAAGTGCCCTTGAGCAAGGCACCCAACCCCTCACTGCTCCCTGAGCGCCGCCGTTGTAACAGGCAGCTCACTGCGCCGGGACTAGTGTGTGCTTCACCTCACTGTGTGCTGTTTGTGTTTCACTAATTCACCAATTGGGTTAAATGCAGAGACCAAATTTCCCTCACGGGATCAAAAAAGTATATATACTACAGTATACTTATAAATAACAAACTTGCTTTCACATTACCTGTGGGTAAATGTAGAAGCAGATACATACAACAAAGTTTTGGGTGGTAACTTGGGTATGAAAATATATAGGGAAAATTTGCCAATTAGCCAATTCGTTAAAAAAAGTCATAAAATCGGTAAACTGAAAATGGGAACTGAAGAGGTCAATAACAAGAATTCTTCCCTGTGTTTTGAAAATAGTCTGTTTTGAAATATCTGTCTACTTAACATTGTGATTATTTCAGTAGCAATTCTATTTATGGCCAAATTAAAGAGAACTAGCTAGAGTATGTTCCATTGCACATGTACGATACAGGGACATTTCTGCGGCGCTGCCTTTGACCAGTATGCCTCGGTCCTCTGAGCCGCACGCTAGTGAAACTGCCTCAAAGATGGCTGAAAGATGATTGCGCTGAGAGGCAGGGAAAAGTTGTGTCTTTCTAATGAGCCATCTCGCCAGTGACCACGGTAATGGATTCCATGAAAGGAGCGCTCGCTTCTGTCAGCACGTCCAAAAATACAGCGCACTGCGAGGGACGTCATCGCACAAGGGCACTGAGTTAAGGAGCCATCACTGTAGCCAGTCAAGGCCTGGCTCTGGTTAGGAGACTAAATTAATCAATCCCACCCAGTCTACCCCACTTTGACACAAGTTGTCACATCTTAAAACTATATTAAATAATAAAGCATATTTTATTGTAAAGTGACCTTGAGTGCGGAAAGCAACAAGATTGAAATTAAGTACCATTTAATACGTTTTAGTGCTATCGTCATTATTGCTTGTATTACCATTATTGTTTACAAGCTTCCAAATCTCATGGGTCTCCTCTTGTGGTCATCTCACTGTTCATCCGACATCATCCCACTTTTGATAGCGTCTACTGGGACTGCAGGGAGCCCCTTCCCCATGTTTGTTTTTTAACTGATGATGGTAATCTTTATGCCCAAGGGACCAGGAGTTCATCCAGCCTGCCTTTATCACACTATAGAGGCAATGAACACTGTGAAGGACCTTATGGTCTCATTCAAGTGTAGGACCCGTGAGACAGGCGGCGATCCCTGGTGATCAAAACCACCATGGCACAGAGATCCTATAACTGCATGTACGGCCATGCTTCATGCAGACCTAAAGGACTCCATCTGGCTACGGTCTGGAGAGGGCTGGACCTGGGGTCATCCCAGCATGGCGGAGGCTTAGCTGAAGTCAGCCTATTTATCATCATTACAGGGACCCGCTCTCATCCTCCTCTCCAGCCCCACATCAAGGCCTATCCAAACATGTCTGCCAAAGCAGCAGATCAAGAGGAGACAGCTTTGTTGACTTTCTAAGTGCAGAAGTTAGTTCTGGTGCTACAGCATTTTTTGTTCATCAGCAGAACAGTTCTGTCATCCTACCAAATGTAATGCTGGTATACAATCAGTAATACAAAATAATAATTTCACATTTATGTGCAAATACCTATATACACATTAAAGCCAACAACAACATATTGACCAATATTAAAATTGCTCAACTATGCCACTTGAGAAAGTACTCCTTTAAACAGTTAGTTCATGAAGTTCAGCTGATAGTATACTACCCCACAACTAAAAATATGGCCTTGATTGGTGCAAGTGCTGAAAAGCTAAGTACATTTATAATAAAGTTGAATATTGCAGTAAAGTCAATAAAGTTTCCTTACTGCAATATTCTTATTTAAGTAATGTGGACTTTTAATTTATTAAAACAAATGATTACATTTTACTATGCCTCTCTTCACAATCTCACAACTAAAACCGAAGACAGGTACATATTTTAACAACATGATATTATTTAAATAATAAGTAGTTGTTATCGATTAATCAAGTATTGTCTATGTATCAGAAAGTTACCTATTTCCGAAATAATTCAGAAATATTTATTTTCAATTAATAAAAATACAAAAAATCACTGTTTATTTTCGGGGAAGAGGCACAGTAGGGTTAAAGATAATATGCCATCATATGTAGAACCCACAGCAGTAGTTAACGATATCCAGACTACATCATGACTGTCACAGAGTTAGATGACATTTGGTTCACAGATGACACCTGTAAAATTTTTACTTTCAGTTTTACACAACCAACAAACACACTAATAAAATGGAATGTTTTATTTCCTCCATGTGCTACATATCTTGGTGTAACTTATTATTTTTAAAGACGCCATTGTCTAGACATCTTTTGAACACACAATACTGCTGATGACTATCGAGCTAATGTGAATTGGACTATATATCAATCAATACTGAACATACTTTAAAGCATTCAATATGGTGATCAAACATCATTACACTTTAGACACACATACATAGCATGAGGAGGACACAGATGTTCCAAAAAACAATATTTTTTTTACCATTCAACTTCTGCAAAAAAGAAGCAAAGAAAGAAAGAAAGAGAGAAAACAGAAAGAGAGAAAACAGAAAGAGAGAAAGCCTCTTTGGCTATGTGCTGCCTATAAATATTTGATGGATCTTGCCACACAACCTTTACAGCAGGCTCTGCCACCGTTATAGCAGTTTCCAGTGTCATAACAGTTGGAATATTGGTCGAGACGTGGGTTTGGATTTCAAGAGTGAAAAAGAAAAGACAGAAAAAAGAGAAAGAAAAAAAGTGGCTTTAGCCGTCTTGAGTGATCCCTCACTCCCCTGTGCGTCCCGGCCTAATTATGGCCGTGGTGCTGGGAGGCTGTGAACCCACCCGGCACTGCAGTGCTCTTCATGCCTGTTTACTTCAGACGGCTCTGATGTCATAATGGCCCGGGCTGGCGCTTTGATATGGCCTCCGCTGGAATGCCATGGCTCTTTGTGCCTCAGATATGGCAGAAGGCGCTTTGGCTGGCAGGTACAGTAGAAATCGGAGTTTTATTGCCCCGGGCCAAGGGGGGATTAGTGACCAGCGCTGTGGCGGGAGACCTCTGTGCCGGCAATATTTTCCCCCCTTCCCCGGATCCCTTGAACATTAAAGGGTGGCCTCTTTCACGCTGTGTAATTCAACGGCGCGGTTCGAATGGGACTAATCTCGCCGAGCACAATGGGCTCATGGCGATGGCTCGCCATTTGCACCTTAGCGGAATGCAAATAGTTAATTGATCTATTTACAGAGAGGGAGCACATGGTGGGGCGCGACACACACGGATGGCTTGTTGCAGGATTTAAGATGGATGCCGCAGACCATAACCATCAGTGGCTGGGGTTTGGGAGGGAGAGAGAGAGGGAAGAGAAGACCTTTGGCTAACTACATGGGCATGTTAATACACAGAAATAATGCTGTTGTACATGTTCAAATTGAGTAAGACATGCAAGGATATTTATGGGTGAAATATAATATTAGGATCTACAGTAGTTGACCGATGTGGGGTGGCAGATATGCTATCTCTGGATGCCAAGGACCATTTGGAGGATGTTCAACACCACAGTAGGGATACACAAGAAGCAAGGACTGCATGAATATTTACTAATTTCAAAGGGAAAATAGGCATGAGGCCTTACATGCAGGAGACACATGTTCAATATCCGTCTCTCTACATAGATCTTTATTACATCAAATGGGCTGTATGATGTCAGAACAATAGAGAGACAAAGGCAGAGTTATTTCCTGTAGCGCTCTAATGATGTCATGGACTGTGCCTCTCAGTGCGGGAGTAGCAATCAGAGGGGATATATGGCATTCCTGCATGGTTCCAGGGGGAAAGTCTTCAGCGCCGAGCTCCGTTTGACAGGGGTACAAATTTATCATTTGCTTTACGATATCCCCAAAATCATTTCAGAATGGCTCAGAGAAAAAAAAGAGGGAGCAACACGCGAACGCGCTGCTCAGAGACACATGGGAAGCGTCTGTTAGCTCACCATCTCTCTGCGGGGCATAAATCCTCAAGTCTCGCTGCATAGCCTGTCTACATAGGGACCAGACTTTGTCAATAAAGAGTACCTGTCTAGTGTTTGTTAATGGTTCATCCGGCAGCACTAGACTCGCTTACCTTTTGACCTTGTGAGCAAACATGCAAGCTGACAAGCATTGGGCATACCTCCTCAAGGTTTGATGTGTACATATTTAGAAGAAGAAAATATATTTAGTGATATATTTAGTGATCCTATCTGAGAATTGTTTGCAAATACAAGATTAGTCAACAAACAAACAAACAAACAAAAAAACAACACAAAGAACCGATTTCAGTGAACTTCTCTAAGTAACTCGCACCTTTTCTACAGAATCAATGTATATTCATTTTTACTTTTTTATGTGTTTGTATGTCAGAAGTATTTTTAAGAAGAAGCCATATCCTGTGGTGAATATACTGCATGTACAGTACCTATATAATTAAATATAACGGCCATATTCCAGGACATTAAGAGTATAACGCTGTATTTAACATTGTGCTATAATGGAGCAGAGTGTCCAGCTATATGTGTATAATTGCCATTGTGTGTAATAACAGGATCCAGTGATGGATGAGGCACGGGGGATACCGGCACAATAATGGTCTGTCTCTTCCCAGAGTGTTCCTCAAGCGTGGTGTTGGATGACAATTTCATTAGCTAAGATTAGAGGCGGATATGAGAAATTAGAGAACATTATTGCACTCTGCTGCCTGAAAGATCCGCCTTGTCATACAAGACCTGACAAGCTTTGACAGATGTATTAAGACGCGTGAGACTTGAGCAGAATTTTAAAGACCACTGTCAACTGGGATTTCTGGGCACTTCAATTCCGCTATCATGTACCCTGTGTTTGTTATGGTCATGTGTGTGTTTATGTCTTTGTGCATTTGGGTGAGGGAGAGCTGTTCTCTGCATGTTAATTTGTGTGTGAGAGTTGATGTATTTTTGACAGACAAATGCAAAGCAGATATATAACGCACATGATTTTAATTTAGAATGGAATGGCATTTCCCATCAACTTCAGCTTGCTAGAGTATATTCTCACAGTCCTACAGGGAGATGCTGCTCGACCCAAAAACTGCCCTACATTTTTACCAAAACTCACAGCATGGAGCCCCGGGCCAAGACTCAAAATGATAGAGCATACACAATTCAATCTCTAATCCTCTAGTTACTACTCCTCTGAGACGCCTGTAATAATTGATGAAAGTTTGATGGGTGTGATAATCAGAATTGGCCCAATAGCTCTGGCGAGAGGATTAGCAATGGCCCTTCATGAGCGGCAACGGTTAACTCTGAGAAAGGAGCGATTTCTGAGAAAGAAAAAAAAAGAAAAAATGGAAAGTCTAATGAGGAAAATAAAAACAGATCTTGAGCAGCGCAGATGCTCTGGTCAGGAGAGCTTATAACCACAGGGTTTTTTTTTTGCTCCTTTTCCAAGGAAATGTGCCTTTCGTGTAGCTGTCAGCAGCCAGAGAGACGCTGATAGGGGATTTGCAGAACACTTAAGATTAATATTTAGTGGGGTTTTTGGCAAGACTCCGTTGTATCCTGGCAACCACCTCCTTTGGATAAAAGTAAGCAAAAGATGAACCCAAGTTTTGATGTGGTGAGGCAAAGTCCTGACAGCTATGACATCCAAAATGAAGGGTTTTTATTGGGTCTCAACTCCTTCGTTTCTCTCATTGGTCAGAGGATGCACACACACACACACACACACACACACACACACACAGCCCACACCCCTTCTGCAAGCCTGAATCCTTCACCAGCCAACAACAGTCACAGTTGGGGTCAACCTAGAAGACACACATCCATTGAGATGAAAGCAAACGTGGGGAGTGGTAGAAATCCTATACTGTACTTGATCTTGAGCGCAATTAGAGCATTTCATCCTGAAGGCCAATGCCACAAGCCACAGGACCTGTAGTGAAGCAGCATATGCAAACGGCATCATATGGGTAGATGCAGCAGCCCTACTCACTGCTTGGCAGATGACTGCTGGGTTGTGTTGATCATCTAGACCTTTTGTCATAAAGGGGGGATGGCTGAGGGGAAAGTTAATCTCCATCTGTCACTGCACAACATTGCACTGCATGTTATATATGCAAATGTGTGTGTGTCTGTGTATCTGTGTGTGCACACACATACAGTATGTAAGTGATTCTATGTGTATCGAGAGGATTGTGCGTGTTTTTTTTGTGTGTGTGTGTGTGTGTGTGTGTGCATGTGTGTGTTTGTGTGTATGTGTGTGCTAATGTGAGTGCACACACGTATGTAGATGATTCTATGTGTGTGTGTGTGTGTGTGTGTGTGTGTACACAGGTGATTCTATGTGTATGTAAGTGTGTGTGTGTGTGTGTGTGTGTGTGTGTATACCTCCCTCCCTTCCTCAACCGTGCCAGGGTCCGATAGAGAGCATTCCAAACAAGGTGCCCGAACGAGGAAGCAGAGCAGGTGCTGAAAGAGAGCGGCCGGTTCTCCAGGGGCCCAGTCGTCTCTCCTCGCTCACAACCCCCCCCCCCCCCCCCCCCCCCCTTGCTGCTCCTTGGGGTGACCAGCGGCTCCTCCTCCAAGGTCCTCGCATTCAGGCCCTAATCAGTGCCAGTTGGGCTTCAGTGGATCCAGCGCCTCACAATCATCAACATCGCTTTTGGCTTTGGATCAATCAAACTCACATTGACTCTGTTTCCTGTGTGTGTGTCTGCGTGTGCATGTGTGTGTGTGTGCGCACGTGGAAGCATTGCTCAATCATTCAGATTTTTCTGCTCACTTCATCACACAATGTGACCTCCTTAATGGGAGCTGGAGCCCATATTCTTCACTTGATGATGACAACACTGTAGACGGACTGAGAGTTTATTGGGTTCCTCCGGACTTTATGTAGCTTTGTTGGTCTAATGTTAAAACAGTGGAAAAGTTAAAGTTCAACTGATGATATTGCCCAACAATTTCATAATAGCTAAAGATCATTATTGTATATAAGATAGCAATTCCACTATGCTTTGTCATTTCATTTTCCCCCTGAAAAAGTTATGTTTTGACCATGACACTTACAAATAAACATATGTTTTGGTGTGGAGTTTAAGTAATGGGTAGGGTTTGTATGTGGTTTGTGTAAGGATGATATTTTGCCTGCATGGGATTAGCTAGAGTTAGCTAATCCTTCCTTCTCTACAGTCTGTATCAACACTATTTACAAACCATCATGCACCATATGTGGTTCCATTATTCCTATGAAGGAGGTAAATGCAGCTCATATGTGTGCTGTCTGTGTGTAGCCTATTCATATACTGCCACAAATAGACTACAAATTATGATGGAGGATCAAACTGAAGGGGCAAAAGAGGGGCATGGAAATAAATTCCTTCCTAACAATGTCTTGACATAACTGAGTGATCCCTCTCTGCCATGACACAACTGTATTTGAAGTACAGCATTGTTAGTCCTCTTTCAACAGTTTAAGCAGTGCTGTTTCAGATGAGTTGAGTTTTTGATGGTTCATGTCTTAAAAAAAACAAAAAAAACAGGACATTCTTAGCTCTTCAGAATATATCATAATAGAGATTTTTACCTTGATATTAACGAGGTCATCCTCAGGGTTCTCCATTAAACTTCACAGTTCATTGAAACAGAGTGCTGCCATGTGGTTCCCATCAAGTTCTAATGCCTTTATCGAGAACACACTGCGGCCCCGGCTCTGACGAACTGTCATGGAATCCACGCTAAACTTTGACTGACAAATTTATACGAGTGTTAATTTTCCTCCCATCTTCCATCATAGTTTGAGGCTGGCAGGGAGAGGAGGGGGGGGGGGGGGGGGGGGGGAGGCCAAGGTCAGGGTTGTGCAAGTGCTGTAAAAGCAATACCTACACAACACTTGGAGCCAAGCTTTGCAAACAAACCCCCTGAGCAAACTTGGCAATGGCTTAACATGCGAGTGCAAGCCAAGCAGACCGGCACTCAAAACAAACATACTGAGCTGGTTAACATTGTGAAAATAGGAATTTGTGGGTGATTGCCTAGCAGACAGCTGAAAGCAGTGGAAGCCATCAGGAAGTGGACCAAAGGCTGGAGGAGAATCAACATCAAACGGCCCCGCACAGTTTACAACTCCGCAGCTTATCTCAGCCTCAAGCAACGTCAAAAAACAATGCTAAATGCTAATGTAGAAATGCTCATTCGAGGCTTGGAGACACCTGGGAGACACAGTGTTTGAAACGTTATCTTGCTCTCTGTGCACCAGCGTAACCTTAGTAAGACAACTTAACGACGAAAGAGCCAGGATTGGGGGGCTCATTTGATCACTGCAGACATTTTAACAGGTCCTTCAAGAGCAGGGCCTGACCATCAGCAGGACTAGCCAGAGGAGAGCAGATGGCATAGTGTGCCGCGTGTGTGGGAGCTTGCAGTCGGAGATTAGCAAATGCCTTCAGAGGAGGAATGCAGAGGTCTTGTGCAAGGCAGGACAAGAGAAGCGACTGCTCTCTTCCCTGCTAATCATGTTGTCTTTGTGCTTCACTCAGTGTTCAGCAGTTAAGTAGCATTCCATCCACAATGTTGCTATAGAACAATGAATGCTGTAACAATGTTCACAAAATGAAGCAGTTTAGCTAAAATTAGCGGAAAAAAGTGTAATCTGTTCTGAGAAACCCTGAATGGGGAAATATTAAGGTAAACATATGAGAATCTATGTCTTTTTTATTCTAACTTTGCATTATACACAACTGTGACAGACAATTATAGATATTTTCTGGCTGCAGAATGTGTCCTGTGTATATTCACTGCTAAAGCTGGTGCAGGGTAAATCCGTGGACAAGTCTGTTGATTATCCATGAAATACTTTGGCAACGTCACTGTCTCCAACATTTAGTGACAAGTAGGCCTAGGGGATGTCATCTGGATTTTGATCAGCTGTTCATGGTGCAAATCTCCCCAATCTCCTTGTTTAACACAATCAGACTGTTTATGGCATCTCTTATAGTTTGGGGATGCTGCACGTAGTATTTCTCTCTATCCCCAGTCTATCTCTCCATTGTCTTAACACTGTTTTACAGAGCACAGCTCTCACATTTTTAACAGATGTTCAAATAACTCTATTGTCAGTTAGTCCATGCAAATTCTGTGTTATGTATTTATTTTTTTCTGTTAATGTCACTCTGGTCTAGACGACAAATGATGCATTCCTGCTCCATCTGAAATGCGAGAGCCTTTGAGTCAATCACACACAAAAGGTCCCCAATAGAAGTTGGGATGATATACTGTGCCAGGTGCTTTTCACTGGGAGCGTAGCCCTGTGACAACCTGTCCTAATGAATTAAGGTAGGCCTTTTCACACAGCTCACAGAACATCAAGGCATGCTTTCTTTTATAACGTATCTGAGACGTCCCGACAAAAGCACATCTGCACACAAACACACACACACACGCACACACACACACACATACACACACGCACACTCGCTCTGGTGGTGGCCGCACCAAACGCGAGGCCGCTGCACAGCGTCACAAACGTGCTCGTCTTTTTATGGCGCCGCACAAGGCCGCGGGGAGAGGGGGGCTGATGCGTTACTGTGGCAACGCTGACCCTTAAAGTCTGGGTGCAACCCGAGCTCGGGACCAGATTTACGGGTGTTTTCAGCTTGTTACAGCAGATTTATCTTTACAATAAAAAAGAACAACAATCTGCAGAAGCCATTAGGGGCAGGGAAAGAATGGGCTGGTTTGAACATTTACTTCACCCTGTCCCTGCGCTGCCAGAAGGCCTCAAGCACATCTCTGAACTTGTAACACATTCAGCACACTATACACATGATTTAATTTTGATTAAAGAAATGTATATACAGTATTACATATTTTTCACACAAATATAATTTATAACATGGAGTGCATATAATAATTTATATATGCACAAGGGGTGTATGCACAATAAGTATTACAGAGATATCAGAATAATAATGATCAAAATAATAAATATTACTTTATTTCCAAATTAATTATGTAAATTTTACTAATATAAAATAATAATTAAAAAATGGTAGAAGTATTTTTTGTAATATGGAGCAGTCTGGCTTTAATTAGCCAGTCATCCTAAACTTGAGCCATGACCTGGAGATCGCACACTGACCAAATGGACATACAGGTTTTCTTCCAGACAGATGTCTCATCTTTCTGAGGCCGCTGCCCTGGCTGGGGACAATGTCGTCAGTCCAGCCAGGATTAAGACGGATGACACTGGACAGCCGAGCATGGGAGGTGGCGACGGGGGGATTGGGTCAAACGAGAGAAGGCCCCGCGTTGGTATTTGAAGCGGGAGACATCTTCATTCCGCCTTGCCGATGTGAGCGATCTCCTTGCATTGGCCACGGTGGAGGGCCGCGTGACCCCACATGGCTCCGTCCGGCTGCCTGGCCCGGCTCCAGCGGTCGCTGGCGGCAGACCGCCTAAGCAGGCTTGACCGCCGATAGTCACACACAGCCGCGGTCAAGCCCTGGGCAGGGGGATTTGAGGTGTGACAGCGTAATCAATTTCAGTGATTCATGATCACCCAAAGGAGCAGCGCTTGACGGCCAACCGAAGAAGGGCGGGGGAAGGGCGGGATGCCGACTGACGGCAAGGTCTGGTCTCAAGCCGGCCAGAAGACAAGATGCTGCCTGGCTATCCCCCCAGCACTCAAAGCGCTCGCTAGAAAATTGGGGAGTGCTATTCATCTCCACTATACATGTTGAACAGGAGGAAAGTAATATGATATACATTGGTTTAACACAGAGATAAAAGTAAACATGAATGTAAGGCCTAGACTTTATGCTCAATGTGCTTTTCACCTAACTCTTCATTACAGTCTTTCCTATACTGTCAAGGAAAGCTGTACGTATTTGAGGGGAATTGAGTTTTTGCAGTCTAAAGTTCAATTTCTTTCTTGCATGCTTAAGCTATGAGTTCATCTCTTATTCATGTTGCTGTAAACAATAAAGGCATGACAGGATGGAAGTGCAGGCAATTATTGTAAACATCAGCAGATGTTTAATGACAAATTAAAACAAGCCACCAATGTGTAATTGTCATTTTATAGTGCTACAACTTAGCCTGGGTGTTTCCATGCTGCCTTGCGCGCGATTTGATTCACGCTGCTAAGGCAGCCTGGAGACCATGGAGCAAATTTTCGCCTGAGATAGGGAACCAATCACAGAACAGGTGGGAAAGCAAGACGATGATGAGCTATGCACAGACGCATTTGATAGACATCCGTGGCACCCAATAAACGGATCAGGGCATTTTTTTCAAATACGAGAAAATGAATGTTTGGTTTCCAGACCACGTCTCATTGAGAAGTGGTGGCGCTAGCCAGGCTAGCTACAACTGGCTCATTGTAGCCATCTGACATGGTAATTCACTCAACATTGCAAAGTAAGAAAAAAGTACACTTAGTGACATATCTTGTCCATATTTGTATCATACAGAGCTTCTGTGAAGCATGCAATGCATTGCTTATATTTAAGGCCCGAGCACCGACTATGGTGTGAAGCCCTATTGTTTTTGGAAAGATTATTATTCCAAATTATATTATATTATTATATATTATATTAATAATTAATAAATATATATAATTATTATAATATAATTAATTAATATAATAATATTATTATTATTAGTTCACCTTTTTGCTATTTTTGAGGTGGTTAACATGGATGAAAAGTCTTGGAATTTGGCACACACATCTGGTATCACAATGGCTACACAGGCATAAAGGCTTGGCCCCGGGCGTGGCCCAGGGACTCAGTAGCGCCCCCTTAGGTGATTGATGCAGTGGTTGGCACATACTTTCAGCTAGACACACCAAATTTGATAGGTGTGTGTATCTCCCCAAGATGAACAACTTTCGTATGTACAATGCATTAGCCATGCCCAACAGGAAGTGAGGTATTTGGGATTTTGTGCAGACTAAAATGTGATGAATTGTGATGCCAAAAGAGGTGCTTCCCATGGGTGAAAACGCATAAAGTTTGGCACACACATCAAGTGGTACATTATATAGACAGGGATAAAAGCTTGGCACCGGGCGTTGCCCAGGAACTCCATACCGCCCCCTTATGCCACTGTGACTTGTGGTTGGCATATAGTTTTAGATACACACACCAAAATTGGGTGGGTGTATGTAACTCCCAAAAACAAACAACTTGCCATTAGCCACGCCCACATGAAGTGAGGTAATTAAGATTTTAACATACTACTCCTAGACGGTTGATCCGATTCATGTCAAAGTTGGTATACATGACGCCGAGATGTTCCTGATTATAAATTGTGAAGCTTTTTTTGATATGTTGTAATTTGACGAAATGGCAAAATTATTCATTTTAATACCCTTCCACATAAACAATAAATAAAATAATTCGGCATGCATGGCTTGAAATGTTTTACATTTCACAGGTCATTGAAGACCATGTTAATGATAATATTCACATGCCCATAATGCATGTTTGGCATAGCGCCACCAACTGGCAACAGAAAGAATGACAATTATACTGATGTCATATGATCAATTTGAACATGCTCCTCCTAGATGGTTTGTCAGATTCATTTGAAATTTGGCAAACATTATGCCAAGATGTCGCTGATGTTAAATTGTGAAGGGATTTTTGATATGTTATTTATTTGATATGATTTTAATATCTCACCACATAAACAGGAAATGTGTCATAAATCACAGTGCATTAAATGAATGGTCTGAAACTTCTCAGGTTAATAGATATCATGATTATGATGATATCCAGACACCCAATGGGCCTGTCTGGCATAGCGCCACCACCTGACCAAGCAGGAAATGTGCCAGAAATGGACAATGCCTTAAGTGATTGATCTGAAAGTTTACAAACATTTTGGATATCATTATTGTGATGATATTCACATGTGTAATTTCCATGCCTAACATAGCGCCACCATCTGCCCAACCAAAAAGTGTATCAGAAATGTTCTTTGCTTAAAATTAATGGTCTGAAATCTCTCAGGTTAATATATATTATGATTATGATGACACCCAATGGGCCTGCCTTGCATTGCGCCCCCACCAGGCCAAGCAAGTACATGTGGCAGAAAATAAAATACAAAAACAAATAGCACACGCATCAAATATGTACATTTCACAAATGCACCACGTCGGTGCTTTGTTGGATTCCGACATGTCAAGGGTTGCGGCCCACAGGTGCACGGGCCCGTCATTGCCACTTGCGGCTATATTCTTGCTTGATCCTCTAAATTCTTTATATGCTCAGTTCTACTGGCATTCTGGGTATATGGCATTCATTAGTATTAAAAAAAAGTGTCAAGATGACATTCGGCCCATGGTTGTTACATGTTGACCCTTTGCCCAATATTACAACCATTTGTGTGATGTGCTCACAGCAGGTGGAAGGCATAAAGGCTGTTGTGTGTGGGTGTGTGTGTGTGGGTGTGTACATGTGTGTGTGTGTGTGTTTGGGTGTGTACGTGTGTGTGTGTGTGTGTGTGTGTGTGTGTGTGTGGGTGTGGGTGCGTAGGGGGGCCGAACAGGTGCTTGTGAAGCGGGACACACTTGGGCTGCTCTGAGCTTAGCCACACACTCACTACAGGATAACAATCCCAGTGCCGTCTTTAAAGGGCCGTTCCCAGAGCAATTCCGTCCATTCTATTTCAACACCCCCCCCCACACACACACACACATACTGACCCTATAGGCTTTAGGCATTCTGCTCTGCAGGAGAAGAGGGAGAGAAAGCTTCCATCCCTGCCAAAAAGGAGGAACGTAAGACAGGGAGAAAGAAAGAGAAGAAAAAAAGCTAAATAGAAGCATGCGAGAAAGAGAAACATTTCAGTCTTGGAATCGAATCAAAACAGTCCAGGTTTTTTTACAGTGTGTATGTGTCAGGCCTTTGTGTTTGTGTAAAGGACGTGGTTGCCGTGAACCATGTCATTCTTGTAAAAAGTGTTTTGCTTCTCTTTAGCAACTGTTAGCACCATGTCAGTGTGTTCAGAAGTTCCCCTTGTGGGAAAAAGGTGAAACAATTCCCAGATGAATAAATCACATGCTCAGTCAACAGAGGCTGATGGGTATTTATTTTTTAGTTTTTAAGTGAAAAATCCACTTACTGGAACATTAATGTGCTACAATTTATGGCAGATAAGAGCCTAGTTAACTTGTCCTTGATGTCTTAATGTATACATTTTGACATTAGCCTTCTGACAGTGAAGAAAAATACTGCCTGTAAGAACTAAAATAAAGTTTCCCAAGCTTCAGCCTTGTAGAGATGATGATGTATTTGCTTTTTAATAACGCAAAAGACAGTGTCTCTAAAAACATGTAGTCAATGTGACTCCAGTACTGAGCTGAGGTTTTATACATAGTCCAGTCTCAATAGGAAGGCTGTTTTGAAAGGATGCCACATTGATTTGATAACAAAGGATGACAACAAAGCATATACCTGAATACAGTATGGCATATTAGCACATAAGATGATAAAAGATATAATTGGACACATGAAGATATAATCAGTCACAATGTGTCTACTACTTGCTACATAAGGTGTAACGTATCCAATGTGTAAAAGATCAAGTTTGGCTGTTTGGTTGTTGGAGATATCTTTCAGAGATGTTACTGTTGAGAAGTTTTAAGAAGTCACCTGACTAATTTAAGTGTTGGGCACATTCACTTCCACTGCTCATGATGAACAAGCAATATCTTATAAAAATACTCACTCACAAGACAACGAAGGGGTTAAGTCAGCTTAATAGTGCAGGGCAATAAAGCATTCTCCATTTGTCATAACAGCTCTGTCAACTGACATGCATAAATAAAATCCTAGTTACTGCTTCTTGACTTGTACTTGGCTTGGCTAGTTCCCACCAAAGAGCAAGGCCATGTGGCCTGGGGCACGAGGATTGGGGTCATACACTTGGGCAGGACACGAAAGAGTATGCTGGTGCCGGTCAAACTGGAGACACATTCCCAGAATGCCTTAGACAGGCCAGCACCAGAGTGGTCACCGCAGAATTAGAGTGGTCACCCTAGCGTCCCGCCGCATCAACAAATCATCATCTCCAGCGGCGGCGGCCATTTTGGATCTGGCGGTTTCAGTTGTCCCATCTCAAGTAGCTCCACTCCAGAGAGTCCCATTCAGGTCCACAGTGATACCGAGCGGTGTGTGTCTGTGTGTGCTGCCAGAGACGTGTGTGTCTGCCGACGAAGGTTACGTTACGGTGGCCGCGGCAGCCATTTCCCCCGTGGCCCTGAGCGGCGTGGTGACTGCACTGACTCTGTTTATCAGGCGGTTAAACTGACAGGGCACTGACCCCGTCCACCCCTGTGGAGCCAGCCAGCATTAGGTTGCTCCTCGGATACATACCTTGTAGCGGCGTGACTGACGGGCCACATGGACAACTGCCACCCTGCTCCCCTACTGTGCATGTGGCGTATGGGAGAGTAACGCGGCGTGGGATGGGAAATGCCTTGTGCCATCCTTCAGCTGTAGATACTGCTGTTTGTATTACTTAAGCCCTTTTACATGGAACAAAATCTGAAGGGAATTGGCTATTAACACTTAAGCACATATGTATGTGTCGTTACATGAGGCTCTTTCCACTTTCCCAGGCACCTTATAAAAAACAGACCTTGAGATGTTCTTAGCAGATAACTTACAGTAAACAGTATGTCTTTGGGGACTACCATGTGATGCAATATGAGTTATGAGGTCAAGATGCTCAGGATATTTTGGCATCTTTTTTTGCATTGCTTAACTGGGGGACTCATTTGTACATACCATGAAATACACATCTTCAAAACGAAGTCATATGCAACAGCATAGGTATGCATGACATCAAACAGACGTGTGAGTGAACATACTGAAACACATAGTTCAGATTAGCAATCTCTCTGTCGTCTGTGCACAAAGACCCCCCTCCCCTCCCCCCAACACACACACAAATACACACACACACTAACATTTCATTTATGTGCACATCAGCAGAAAATTACAGGTGAGTTTCAATGTTGTTTCCTCCACGGAACAGACTCATACTGTACTGAACACAATGTGTGTGAAGTGTCAACCAGCGCGATCTCATAAATTACTGTATGTGGTTTATGGAGGACATTTTGTTCAGTCAATCAGCAGACAAAACCATCTGGCGTTCAATCAATGCTGCATTACAGTAATGCATCTGCAGTGGAGGCCTACACACCCACACACACACACGCACACACACCCACATGTTAATGCTTTTCCTTTAGAGATGATGAATGGAGTCCTGTCTTAATGGTTACAGAATTACTAAAATAAAAAGGAGCCATACTGTGTGGTTCTATAACAAATGACACCATTTATGATGGTCGTTTTTCGGAATAGCGAGTGGCCAACGTTGTTGACTGCAATCCAACTGAGTTTACATAAAACGAGTCTTCATTCACTCTCCGCTATAACTAAGGGGGGCAGTAGAGAGTAGCCAACTGAAGGATTTAGAGTTTCACGGAGAATGGGAAGGTGAGCTGTGAGAGCAGCTTGGTGAAATATGAAGCTCTACCTTAGTCAGATTTTTTTTTATTATTATTGATTTATTTAGCCTCGATAACAAGAGTCATAAAGTTATTTTAAAGAATCTCTCCCCCTCTCTCCTTCTCTATTCCAGCTCCAGCCTTAGGTAACCCTCCGCAGCAGTCAGTGAGGAGGCTATGAGCCTGTGAAAATATTTCGGCCAAGCTGTAAATCTGCGTGGCAGAGATTGTCTTTGATTTCTCTCTCTTCACTTTTTTTTGCTCCTTTCCTCTCATGTTTGGCTCGATTTGACCATGTGCAGCCAATACGCTTCTCTTTCTTTCTCTCTCTCTCTCTCTCTCTCACTCTCTCTCACCTTCTGTCTTTGTCTATATCTCTATCTGGTGGTGTGAGAAAGGACATGGGCCTAATAGGAGGAGAGAACAAAGGGGTTTGTGTCTGCCAAGGCTTTGTATCAGTGGTTTGACCAACAAACTCCTGTTTTCATTAAACATGCTGAATCCGTGTGAAAAGATGACCACAGTGATAGCCTTTTAAAATAGTTCCCAGTATCCTCTTTGGAAACGACTTCTTCTATCAACTTCCTTCAACACTGTAAGAGGTTGCCATGGATGTTAATTGTTGTTGATGGTGGTCCCAATCTCTCCACCAAAACAGCGGTCCTGGTGAGACTCCCAGTTACAAGCTAAAGATCAAAACACCATGTCAGCTTGTGTCCACCATGCTTAGGGCCCTCTTTAGAGGACCTCATGCAACCCTTGTTTGCTCAGTCGATTGCTCCCCTACCAGGGCAAACAGTAACATGAAACACTTAACGGCAGTATGGCAATGGTCATAAAACTGACCAAAGGTGTTAAACAGGTGCAGGAGGTGGGGAGAGGGGGAAAAAAAGGGGGGGTGAAAGAGTGGGTGGAAAGGACAGAAGAGGGAAGAGACAGAACAAGAGAGAGAGAGAGAGAAACGAAGAGAGAGCGAGGGGCTTTATGGGGTTCACCAAATGACCCCTGACCTCTCACTCTCAGCAGGACGGTGTCATAATAAATTGCCGGTCGTTAAGGGTCTGGACACCTCCTGGCACCCACTTCAAAAGGGCTCGGAGGTTCTGCCTGTTAGGTTTGGATTTAGCATGGCAGACGGACGGGTTATGGCCCAATCGCTGTTTCATGGCTGCACATCTGGCTGGCAGCACCTTGGCTGAAATTGAGACTTTGTGTCTCTTGATGTTTTCTCATGACATCTTTATTAACGCGCTGCACGCCTATCCACGCACCTCCATCATATTTATGCACCCAACCCAACTCAACCCCAGCTCCCGCCCCATCCCTCACACCCCACCTCCACCCTCCTCACCTCCTTCTCTTCTCCTCACCCTCCTGCCATGATGGAGCCCTAATGGGAAACATTTGGGGGAGCCCTCCGCTCCCACCAACCCAAGGAGGCGCTACTAAGTGGAGGCCTTGTCCGAGAACAGGGGCCTCTCTCAGTCTGGGTCACAGCAGAGAGCATCCATCTTGCTGACCGTGTCCACGGAAGCCACTGCTTTACTGGCCGGCGAGGCAGCACCTTGTCTACATTAGCACAGCGGAGGCCTTTTATGTTCCCCCTCTATCGATGAATCCATCGCACCTACACCATGAGGTCAGTACAAATTTATTGGCTGGCCAGGGACCTCACCTCCTTACCTTACCCCTCATCCACTCCCTAACCCAAGGTCCTCCCACTGATCACTCCACTATGCCCCCCACCAGTGTTGGGAACGTTACTTTAAAAAAGTAATTAGTTATAGTTACTCACTATTTGTTCCAAAAAGTAACTGAGTTAGTAACTGAATTACTCTATAATAAGAGTTACTTGTTACCAGGGAAAGTAACTATTTACGTTAGGCCTACTGTTAAAAAAAAAAAAGTTGCTACATGTATGTCAAAGAATTTGGATTTTTTGAGCAGTTTTGAGCAGCCAGTTAAAATGAGTAGAACAGACAGGTGTTTGTAGGCTACATAACTTTCGATATTTATTAGATAGCCTGTGTCATAGGTTTTTGTTGTGAGGCAGAAAGTTCTAGCTTTTGCTGCTTGGAGGACTTTGCTCCGAGTCCTTCTTTGCTAGTGGATGGCGAGCTATCATCTGTGGTGGAGGTGTTTTTGGCCACTAGCTTTAGATGCGTGTGTGAGATGCTTCATAGTTGCTTACAACGGATGTCGACAAAGTCTTCGATCCTGGACATAATGTACACATTACATGCACGTTCTTGCCTTTGACCACAATGAATTTGAAGTAGTGCTTATATCTCCACCTTGAAAATGCCAACTTTTCATCGGACTGCTCCTGACCTCTGCTGTTTCGTTGAATCTCTATTTTAGCTGTTGCGTGTGTGTTTGTGGCGCGTGTGCTGGCAAGTGTGTAAAAACACTGGCTCTGATTGGCTATCATGAAACATGACTTTGCTTAGCCAATCATAATCGCTCACGTCGTTATTAACCCACCTCCTCACTAGCTGTGAACCAGGGGTGTGTTCAGATTACACAGTTTATTCAATCAATGCATAGCAATGCACCGCATCTAACGTCCAGTAACGTTAACGGCGTTGTAACGACGGGAAAAGTAATTAGTTAGATTACCCCGTTACTGAAAAAATAACGTTGTTTAAAAGAACAGCGTTATTCCAAACACTGCCCCCCACCTCCCAAAATCACAACACTCTTTCCCACACTTCATATGGAAAAGCAAGCGCGGTGTGGGTGTGGGGTAGGGTGGGGGATAAAAGAAAGTCATTTGCCGTCTTTCAAACGCAGCCAGGTTGACCCATGCTGCCACCCTCATAGCCACCTCCGAGCCGCAGCAGTCTTGGCAGCGACACACTGCTTATTGTGGAGGGTGAACAGGTGCAGGGCCAATGCCTGAGGCCAGTGAAGGTACATAAATTACGCTGGCGGCCAAATCACAGAGTGCTGTTGCCGTGTTAATCTGCCAAGGCCTTTGAAGGCAGGACAAAGAGTTATGAATCTGGCTTAGGGAAAAAAGCATCGGCCGTTAACAACCAATCTCGGCCGCCATCAAACACTTATGCAGAAGCCGTCTGCGTGTGCAGCCAGCACCCACGGTAGGGCGATTATTGCTAAGAATTTGGAACAAAGATGAAGACAGAGGCATGGTTTAAAATGGCATGGAGGGTGAAATTTGAGTTTACCTAAATTTAAATGATCACCCTCAATCATTTAGACATGGAAAAGTATCGTTTCGGTTTGGCTTGTAGAAAGATATCTAGACATTGTAATGTAATCCAAATATAATAGTTCAAATATGACCATGTAGTGATTATGGCAGTGCAAAGCATTAAACTAATGATTGTAATGGTGTACAAATCGATGTTTATTCAACGTTAATATTTGGTTGTAGTTTAGTAATAGAGAGATCAAATAATAATTCATGAACTGATAGGGTGATTTTCTTTCTATTACTGTATATAAAAACGCTGAACAATAAAATTGAATGGATAAGCAATGAATATACAGAATAGATACAACCACAGTCAAACACATGCGTACACACATACTGAGATTCACAGACACACACACGCACACACACACAAAGGTGTGTGTGCCATGGCCTCAGTCAGAGGGTGACAGGCGGCAGACAACAGCGAGTGCTCGAGGCGGAGTGCAGCTATTGTCCCTCTCCTGACAGTCCTGACACACACACATTCACTTTACACACCCTCCTGAGACACACACATTCACTCCACACCCCCGCCTGACACACACACACACATTCACTTCACAGGGCTGCCTGTCACCTGAGCACAATGAGAGCGCTCCCCAAAACGTCAGCACTCTTCCGGCAGCCCCCCGAAAGTCCTTGGGGCAAGATGCCATACACAGGGCATGCGCACACGCACACACCCACACACAAACAGACAGACACGCTCTATCTTTCTCTCAGACACACACACACACAAAAGGAAGTGTGAGATTAGAGAAAATTAGAGAAAATAAGAAAGAGATATACAGTGCAAGGGAGAGAGAGAATAGAGTGCAAGGGAGAGAGAGAAACAGAGAGAGAGAAAAACAGACAGGGTGAGGGAAAGAGAGAGAGGATAGAGAAACAGACAGAGGGAGAGAGAGAGAGACAGACAAGAAGAGAGAGAGGGAGAGAAAGAGAAGAGAGAGAAAGGAGAGAGACACACAGGGAGAGATAGAGAGAGACAGAGAGAGAGACAGACAGGGAGAGGGGAGAGAGAGGAGAGGGGATGGTTGGACTGTGTGGGACTCTGGCTTTGGCAGGAGAAGATAAATCATCTCAATTATAGGCCAGCTCTTGTAAATGGGGACAGGTCACCCTTATCATAACCCAAGTTCAAGGTGTTTCCTGATCAGCCATGCTCGACAGGTCAGCCTGCATGCCAGCTCACAGTAAAGGAGCTCTTAGCCTGGTCGCAGCTGACCCGGGACCAGTTCTGGCCCTGATCTGGGAGGACTGCAGTGGGCCACATCCATTCTTCTGTCAGATGCCATCTAAGTCACAGTGAGCGGCGTGCTCACTAGTGCTGCTGGATGGAAATCACTGGAGCGGAGCGCAGTCACAGCAAAAAATAAACATCAGGCAGGCAAGCAGGCTCGTGTCCTTGTTGTTTACACACATTCACTCTTGCGTCACACGTGCAATAGGCATTATCATCTGTATTATTTTTTAGAAAATAAAGAAAATAAACACACCAATAACAAAAATCAATCAAACAAACAAACAAACAAACAAACAAATAAATAAAGAAATAAAGAAATCATTAAATCAGGAGGTCAGTATCATTGCCTTTGGTGAGAAATGTGTGTGTGCATATGTTAGCGTTGCATAGTGTTCCAAGCATTCAAAGTCAAGTCTGTCCGTCTTTCATGTTTTGTGTCTTTTTCTCTTCACCCCTTTCTTAAACCATCTGACTGTTTACCTTTTATTCCTTCCATTCAGCACTCTCTCTCCCCGTCACCCTCCCTCCTGCTTTTGGGACAGGGGGAAATTGGTGTAATGAATTTAGGGCGCCCATGCTTACTGAGCCGAACCCCCTTTGGCTGCTCTTGGCCATTAATCTTCCGCACTCTGTCGGAGGAAAATGCGTCCACAATGGGCAGAGGGGGAGCTCAAATTGACTACCAATTACGCGCCTGTGAATAAAAGGAGATGGAGGCAGAGAGGGGAGGCGCAATATGGTTCAGTGGTAGCGTTTATTTCAACGCTGTGAGCAGGCAGGAGCGCCAGGGCCTGAAAAAGAGAGAGTGTGCGCCCATCCAAGGATGAAATCTGCATGGGACTCATTTGTCTAACGGTAGAGGTGCCCCCCCCCCCCCCCCCCCCCCTCGTCTCTCGCCTCTCCATGGGACAAAGTGCAGCCCATACGTTAGCCTTTTATGGTCCCTGTCTGTGATTAGCTGTGTTCTCGTCGGAGTCGAATAACAGGCGTTAGGTTTAGCCTGATTTGTCGTTTTGTAGTTTCCCCAGGCCCCGGGAGATCAGAGCCCATTAAAGGCTAATTGGCTGAGATTTGTTAAGGTAAACAGAAATCTCAGTGAATTTCAACATGAAAGGTGAGATCAAAAATAAATATTATTTTATTGGGCACATTTTTTTTTGTCTTTTATATAAGTATAGGTAGGTGTATAAAAAACTGAGAAAAAAATGTTACGCTTACATTAAGAGATGGAAAATCCATTTTTTATTGTGAGCATAAAAACGTAATGATTAAGAATACGTACAAATTACATCGTACAAGTGATGCAAATGCAGTACATTATCAAATGTAAAAGCCATGTCATAGGGTTACCAATGTAAGGATATTGTGGTATGTAAAACTGGCACTTTTAAAAATAATAATAATAATAACAATAATAATAATGACTTTTCATCCTTTTTAAATACTAATAATACTTGAAATAGCATAGCCAGGATTTTTAAGGACTCTTTTCAAACATGTTTTTAAATCCTGTGTATCCAGTTTACACAGCTGATTGGACATGAGGAAAGTCTTGTTGCGTTTCAGCACAGCTGATTCTTTCTAATATCAATTTCCAACACATACAACTCTTACCCAAGAATTCAGATGCGGACCCAAGAAACACTGGCAGCACAAAATCAAACTCAAGTTAATAAGCCCCTAACACGCAGAGCACCCACACACGTCTCAAAGAGCGCCGAGCAAGTGTGAGATCAGTGGAGAGGTGTAATTAAGTTTGACTTTCAGACACAAAGAGTTTTAATATGAAACCCTCATAATTTATGCAGCGTTTATAATTCCTGGGCAAACATTTGCAGCTACAATAATACATCCCCTGGCTGTCGGTGGTTGGACAGATTTTCTAACACATTCAGATAGATTTTAAGCATATTTAAACTGAGGGGAAGAGCTGGAATGAGGAGATGGGCACGCAACATATTCAGTGCATGTGGGAGAGACCATGTGCCCATTTTCCCCTGAAATATGCACCGTTTGTCTGTCCACGATGAGCCTTCTCCTGACAGAATGTGTGTGTGCGTGTGTGAGAGAGAGCGTTTAATAGAGTTCTTCACTGCCATGGGCGAAAGAGGCTGTCATGCTGACAGCGAAAGGGAGAGCCACTGAAAGAGAGAGAGAGAGAGAGTCATTCTCGGATCCACTCATGCTTTTCCTTCAATAAGCATACCTGGTGCAATTCTCAGTCAGGCTTGGGGATGTGTATTAGCGTGTGTTTGTGGTAAAAAACGACGGTTTCATTGCAATAAATAAATAAATAAATAAAAGTACATTAAAAAAATCTACTTTAGAATGTTGTCGTGGCAATGCTCGGGTAACTACCTCAGGGAACTAGAACTCTTCCAATGCGTTCCTGTCAGGTGACAAAAGGCCTGCATTCTATTGCAGACGTGTAAGAGAAGCAGCTTCTGGGTGGACCACCAACTGGCCGAGGTCACCCAGGGGTGATGGTCATCCCTTACGAGCGCTCATTTGATATGGAGAAAAGAAGAAAGCAAAGAAAACAACTCCAGGAAACAAACAAATGGACCAGGGTCTGTCCACTCAAGCCCTTTCCCTCTCCACTGTGCCATGTTGTCTTTGCTCACCTCCAAAGAAAACAAATCTGAGAGAGGGGAGGTCGTAACTGGACTGAGTCGACAGGCTGTAGAGACTAACCTCAGGCACACTCATGATTGTTTATGAACAGCTTTATTTCCATGTTTACAATATTATCACAACATAAAACATTATGAATGTAAAGTTAAGATAACATGCATTCTGGGAGACAATTACAAATGTCTGTATTTTAAAAAGCTGGGCTATATAAAAAAATACCATAGCACTAACACCTGTTGCTGACAAACTGTATTCTCTACATTTTAAAGTGGAAAATGACAACAATCTGTTGTTTGCTATAGCTCTGTTTAATGGTTAGAAGTCACAAGATAGTGATAATCAGCTAGAGCAAGACATTAACATGTACAGTCTGTGTTGCAGGAAAGATAGTGCAGATGAACTGGAGCACACTGCCACCTATTGAGCACAAAATAGCACTTGATCTCTCATCTCACGTCACACTGTTAGTGCTGTAAAAACATGCATACTGATGTGTCTTAAAACATTTACAACAGAATTATCCATATCCATTCAAATTTATCATGAGACTGATGATATTTTCTTTTGTGTTTTGTTTTAGAAAAACATCATCAGATGATTTGTAGCAAACTATAAGATGCATCTTGCATGTCAAGTTAAAGACTAAATAAAAGAGTTCCATTATGCTATGATGCTATAACCTTAATAGCTTTTAATTCAGGCAGAGAACATGCTGTGAAAAGCGACTCAAAACCCCAAAAAACTAAAGTGGCATCAAACTAATTTCCCTCCCTCTGACCACTTAACCAAATCCATCACTTTGAACCATTAACACTTGATAACATTCGTGTGAAAAAGTCTCTACCAGGCCATGGGGGTCCTTCACCACATTAAGGTTTACCTGGCTGTAAAAACCAGCACCTGACATAATCTTTACCTAACCCTAACCCTGGGGTACTCCATCACATTAGTCTGTACCTGGCTGTAAAAACGAACACTTAACATAATCTTGACCCAACTTAAACCTGAGGGCCTATAAACACTCTGAGAGCACACACACACACACACACTACACCACGACACACTGCAGGAGGGGTGGGGAGGCCGGTCACACCTTCCGAGGAGCTTCCTGCAGCCCTACACTAACAGAGGGACATCAATCTCTCACTAATTCCGTCAAGTGTGAAAGGGCCCTTATGTGAGGGTGGCCGAAGGCGGCCAGGGCCCACCGGGGCCCTTTGTAGCGCCGGGGAGAGGAGGAGGAGGCCAGGGTCCTTACAAAGGCCCCGGCCTGGCCTGCTGCGCTCCTGACAGCTGACCAGATGGCGGTGGCATAAACCCAACAAAGGCAATCTAATTAGGAGAACAATGGAGGCCGAGCTCTGCTAGGACAGAACAGCAGAGATGTGCAAGAGATGGCAGTGATCGAGGGAGGAAGAGGCACTGACAGAGAGAGAGGGAGATAGATAGAGAGAGAGAGAGGTTGTGTTTGAAAGGAAGAGAAATCAGTGGTCCAGACCTCCTTTTTTCCTCCCCCACTCCCTCCCGTCCCGCCCATGCCTGGCAGTAATATAAGGGGCTATGACTTTATTAGCCCTCATTAACACAAATTAGACCACTCGAGGCCCTTGAATGGAAGTGACAAATTGAATTAAGCGTTTGAAAACAAACCTACCCCACCCCGCGCCAGCTTGGCCCCATATTGTGTTATCATTCATGGGGGGACCTCACAAAGACAGCCTATTCTTGTGGGGATTCTTTTGGAGTCAGGCACATTCCAAAGGAAGAGATCTGTGCATCTACGACTACAATCTACATTTTTCCCTCTGTGTGCCAAGGTACATAAAATTATTTGTTTTATGAACAGAAAGATAAAGTGGTATTGCAGTCCATTGCCCCCAATAACCAACACAAATAAACCACAAGCTCATATATGAATACCTTATGGACAATTAAAAAGTGTACATTTTTATATTTACATATATTTCTGATTACTGTATTAATTTGACTAGGCTTACTGTAAAAATATGTCAGACAATGCCTTACTATGTTTAGGATCATTGTTTTAACTAACAAAATAAACAAACAAACATCAAAACAACAGGATGAAGCTGCAGACGTAGACGATAACATATTCATTGTTTACAGCAGGTTAACAGCCAGTTGAGAAAGAAAAGTAATGTAAAGTCATTTTAAAAACTACAAAATCACTACACATTTGGTAAAAAATTATGTATTTTAGGTTCAGATGCCCTCTTGTGGCTTAAAAAGACATTACATAAACAGAGAGTTCCTTCCACAATTTGTTCTTTATGCTAAACCTTTACGAAATTACAAGAGTTCTGTTGGGTTGAGTCACTAAGGCTAGTAAAAAATAAGTAAAAAATACTCACCGTGGCAAATTCATCAAATATGTTTTAGAATATTATGAGATACATTCATAGTTTTTTTAAATTATTTAAGTTACAGTGAAATGACAATTAACAAATTCCTAAAAATCTTAAATGCTGCAAGGCATTTAAAGTAACTTAATTACAGTCACTGAAGCATATTTCCATTACATTAGCTTCTGCTCTAACTAGGGAAAATGTGTGTGAAATGTACATGATTTATTTGCAATTTTTTGTATTTTCAAATTTCACATAACATGTTATCACATAAGAGAGTCTCAAAATCACTTTGTTTAAGGGTTTCTCTATTTCTGTTCATGGTTCAATGAGGCACTACTGTAATAACCTGCAGCATCTTGGGGACAATTATACATCTACATTTCAATCAATAGGCCTATAAATTTAGATGAACCTAATTCAACCAATGACCCTAAGCAAATGTAACTTCTAAAGCTTCAAATTGGTCTTTTGTATGGTTAAAGAAAGTCCAGTATAGATGTCTATTCCTTAGAGCAGAGCAAAGGAAATGGACCCAGGCCTTCCTAAGAGCAGAGTCACAACAAGATGCTGCCAGGATCGGGATTCTTGAGGGGTATTTCACAAAACCTAGATAAGGGATTAAGCTGGAATTTTTTTGGTTATCCTGGATGAATTTAGCCTTGACTTGGTTTCATAAAAGAGATGGCACATCG
This sequence comes from Alosa sapidissima, assembly GCF_018492685.1. NCBI lineage: Eukaryota > Metazoa > Chordata > Actinopteri > Clupeiformes > Clupeidae > Alosa > Alosa sapidissima. The sequence goes on along the minus strand of NC_055970.1, from coordinate 22,792,385 downwards.
TCTAAGGTTATTTGATTTGGTAATTAGTGTTGCCATTTTGATGCTGGCTGGCTAGCTTGGCCATGGACTGATTAGTAAAGATGCCATACTATTACAGAGCCCAACAGCCAACAGAGGGGTCAAACATAGGAAAAAGTAACATTTCTATGAAAGTCTTGGGACTACGGCACTATTCTCAACAAAATTAGCAAGCAGCAATGAGGGTCCCAAGCAGTCAAGTAGGCTGGAGTTGCCATAGCCATGACATCTGGCAGTACATGGCGGTAAGCACTCATAACAAGTCAAGCGACCAGAGATCGGCTGATATAAAGACTCTGTTCGAAACGGAAGGCAGCAACCCGCTGCCTTATCAGATAGCTGTCTCTAGACATAACCATAGACCGTGAAAGAAATGGACACAGCCACCCAATAGGACCTCAATAGAGACACGTGAAGTCAATTTCAACCCCTTTTCCGGATGAAGCCTTAGGGGGCTTTCACACCTACCTCATTTGGTCCTCCGCAATTTCCCCCATTCATTCTCTATGGCGAGTCTTAACAGTACACATGTAATACTCTTTTTGTCCACTGGTGGTTGTTTTGGCACTGTTTGCGTTTGCCATCGAAAACGGAATGAAATGTAGGCCTACCTGCAAACAATGTAAGAGGCCTATGCTGACTGCATCAGTGATCAAAGTATTTTAAAAATGTATCAATTAATTGTTAATAACTAACTAACTTCTATTCAAGTTATATTTCTGGGACTTTCTGGGATAATTATTTCTATTTTTTATTCACTTGTTCAAATGTTCATACATAGAGTTCACAAAGTTCTCATCAGGTGACTGAAAGTTAGAATGGTGGTCATTTCAGACCACTTCAGCACTTCATAAAATTCTCATAGTTTGAGAACTTTTAATTATTTGTAGGATATTCACAACTTGAGCTGTGTATGCAAAGACACAGAATTCAGAGTTCACACATTTTTTAATAAAATATACTTTTGGGACTCCCTGCTAATACTTTTGGGAATGCAAACGTTTTTTTATTAGTATTATTTAATTTTACACTGATATGGCATGATGACAATATAAACACAGCTAACAATGGTATTAAATTGCAATAGCCTATGATTAAATGTAATAGAATATTCAACTAAGGTAGACTGCTGTTCACAGCACTAAGCTATTTATGGTTACTGATATAGAACTACTCCGAGTCTCTGGCCCTCTCGAGCCAGGCATAGTGAGCTGGCCCTCGGAAGAAAAAGTTTGGGGACCACTGGTCTGGATCAAAAGACCAAATACAGGAAGTTAAAACAACTAAATACCATAGAAAAAGACAAATAACGAATAATAAATAGCCTACCGTAAAATGAGCCACATGGGGAGAGGAGACCCTTTCAAGAGAGTTCCATTATCAGCATCATAGTTGGCCCCACAAGACTTCCTTTTTAACATTCCATATGAAGGGTTCAGATGCAAAAGCCTCTAAATGCCACCTATGTCAAAAATGAGATAAAGATGGTGAGGGGATGCTCTCCACACATAGTATACGCTAATCAAATAATTTAACTTCTAAACCCACTAAATACCACTCTCTTCCTGGTCTGAAATATCGATTTATAGGCAAAAACCTATAGGAGCCTGAATTTAAATGCTCATTTAAAAGAAAAGTGGTCAGACGGATTTAGAGGGTTTTGCATCTGAACTCTTCATATGTTATCTTAATTCAGAGGAAGTAGATTGGGGCCCAAATAGAATGTTCAAGCATTGTTTGTGTTTACCTTGTTGAAAGGGTCCATATAATTCGAATTTCAGTCTAAAAGTCCATTTGAAAAAATGCATTAAAATACCGACATCTACACATTTTTTTTAAAAGATGAGCGGAACGGCATAGAAAAGGACAGCAGAGCAATGCTATCTGAATTCTGAAGCTGAGAAGCAGTAGGCAAAGCCTGAAAGGGACCAACACCCTTATACCGGGTTAGACCTAGTAGTTTCACATCTACGGTGTCTTTTTTCACAATAAACTATTACGTTTTCACATACAGAGCGCTATCTTAATGATCTGAAACGCAAGTATCAAACGCAAAGCGCAAGTAGCTTTGTGGCCGTTTCTTGGGCGCTGTTGCTATTTTACTGGCCGGATAAATGACTATTGCGCCCGACGCAAATCTAAAATGGGGTGGTCTGAAGTAGCTAAATCACTCATGGGTGTGGTTTGGGCGTAACGTGTAATAAACCAATCAGAGCGTCATCTCACATTCCTTTTAACATATATATATAACTGCAGGTGTACGTCCGTACGCACTGTGCGTACCATCAGGCTCAACAACGAAAGAAAATTTCCCTTGTGTGTGTGTAATGTGTATTCACACCAAATTGGCCCACCATACCTTCCCAACTATGCACAGTATCCCATTAGCTGCCATCAGGCTATTTACAATTTTCTATTACGTAACTTAGTGAACACTTATCAAAATTAACGCGCACACATTTTGTTTGAGCAGGAGACACAATACGCATGCAGGCACGTAGGCTATTTGTTGTTTTCTTTTACTCGGCTATCTATCTATATATGGTTATCAGCACACAATGTTGAGCTAATTCACTAATTCAATACTCATGATGGATATCACAAGTTTAAACAACAGAAAGTATGGAGGCAGCAAAGCTAGAGTTATTACAGATGGGCAAGAACAAGGTAGGCAATTGGTGTGCTTGTCAGAACGTTAGACTGCATTACAGCTGTTTAAAGCCAGACGTCAAGAACAAAACAAGGTAACTTTAGCCTGTATAGGGCTGTATCAAGTTGTCCAAATGAATAGGTCATAGTAGACGTTGTTGTATTATTGCATGTGGATGTTGTTATGCTATGTAGGCTATTTTTTTGCTGACCAATGCACGGGGCTAAAACCGGGAAACGGACAAATATTGTCCACGCATATTTTATTTTTATTTTTTTTTCCGGGGGGCGATGGGTCGGGTGTGCGTACCATAGCATTAATTCCTGCAGGCGCCCCTGCTATAGCGGATTGTTGATGATGGCGGATTTGACAGGCGCAGCCAGGAGCGGTTCACAACGCTATAAGGACTGTTCAGTTGGGAACAGTTTGCTATTGATTTTTCTTCTTGACAAAATGTAATACAGAAATGTCACAAAGACATACTTTCCGATGTTTTGGGATCACTATCACGAGGCTATGAATGCATGGTGAAATTTTTGCAATGTAATCTAACATTACCTCACTATAGACGATGCAGCTCTTCTGTCAGATAAGCTCTCCTCTCCCGGGCTGCTGCTGGGGCATTTGGGTTAAAGGTGACCTTGGCAACTATTTCCTGCCAAGTTTCCCTTTAAATGGCATCGGATTGCAGTTCAACATCACAGGCCCTATCATGACAGTCAAAAGTGCATCGTCACTCGTCAAAAGCTTATTCAAATTTAGTAGGATGTGTCCAGTCCACATTGGGAGGGTTTTCGTTATCAAATGTTGAGCGCATGGCGCAACAAGGTGTTCCTAGGTTTTTTAATCAGTCATGGGTGTGTTTGGGGCGTATAACATCATTTAAACCAATGAGAATGACATCTGTCATTCCCTTTAACGGCGCAAAGCGCAATGTCAAATAAATGCATCGGTATTTTGAAATTCAACGGCGCATTTGAAGGAGGCTGCTTGCGAGACCTTCTGGAATAGTCATTCCACTAAACCAGGGGTCACAAACACCCGGCCCGCGTCCGGCCCGCGATGTATGTCGAAAATAATAATGTAATCGGGCCCTTGAGACTATTTTTAATTGCGACAAACAACGATACTGATTAAAATAGACGATAGATCCAAGTACGGTGACAAATCTCATTTGTACTCTCCTCCAGAGCTTGATTGAAACCCAAAATCGCTGCGCAAAGTTTTATACTAATACTATTATTAGTAATAATAATCATAGAAATACTATTACACGCGAGAAACACAAAGACGTGCATTTGTCATGAGGCGGAAGCGATGCAGGCCATAGTTTTGCACAAATTGAAGCAGAAATAGGCCTACACCAAATGTTGAAAAACATTCACGTGTGATGAAGTCTTAGGTAGGCTATGTTATTCACCTATTCTGATTCTGAAGGAGAATATCCTTTTGGAAATTATGATCGATCGTCTATTGACAGTGATAGTCACGGTGCATCTGTGAATGGAGGTGCGTCTTTCCGTGTATACGACGGTGTCCACTTAGCATACCATGCTTATTTCGACCCTCTGCCCAACATAGCTTGGAGGTTGCAGTGGTAATCGTGATGATAGTGTCCGTAATGGACGTGGTAGGCTACAGACAGCAGGGCTAGTAGAAATAGGGCTCTAAAGAACTACAAAGTCACCCGCAATATGATGCGAACTTCTGGGTACTCAGATTACCTGCGATAGGAACTGATTTGACCAGGATACTTTATTGTAGGCCTTGTGGTTTAGTAATAGTTTACTATTGTTGGTATACATCTTAGGTGTTATCCTGTTAATTTGTTATGTGGGTAGTAATATGACAAAAAAAGAAAGTAAACCTGCTCAAATATGTTCATCCAGTATTTACTGAAAGGTGCATAATTTGAGGTGCTTGCCATCCAGTGGCAAATTAGATGGGTAAATGTACCCCCTTCATAAACTTTTGTTTATACTCAAAGATTTTTACATTTACAGTAGGACTTTATCTCTGACCACTTTCAAGCCATGGCCTTTTGAAATTTTGATTTAAAAATCCAATGGTGTTGCTTTCTTAACCCTGACGCCTAGTTTGCCAGGTTTAAAAAAGTTATGAGAGGAAAATATTTTTATTTGGTGTGAAAGACACACATCATATGCCTACCTGTTTTTATGCTTTTTTGATTGTTTTTAGCATTTGTATTAATATTTATTTGATCATTGTTTTATTTATGAGCTAAGGTTCCTAGCACAGGTGTCTAAAAATAGTTAACAGGACTGTAGTTTTGTGTTTGAAAATACAGTATTTGAAAAAAAAAACCATTGCATTTTAGGAAATAGCTGTAATTTTTTGTATTATTCCTTAACACTGACGTGGCCCTCCAATCAGATGACATTGGCAGAAGTGGCCCCCAGCTCATTTGAGTTTGAGACCCCTGCACTAAACCATGCTTTACTAAAACCTAGCATAGCCTTCACACATTTGCACTCCTCTTTTTCAATTATTTGAACTCATTGGCAAAGTGAAACTAACTTCACCATGGTGTCAGTGAACGACAAGACAGTTATATGCAGTTACTTTCACTATTGACTGACAATGGTCAAATGCTCAAATGACTGAATACAAAAACATTTATCCTGCAGAGGAGTAGCTTATATCTCGTGACAGTGCATCTTCAGCTGTGCTCCATGCGTGTCTCTCAACTCTCCCCTAATCACTTTTAACCGTCATTACCAATTTGCAAATGATGGTGAATAACTAGGCTACTCATCATGAGATGTACAGTATTTCGTAATATCTTTATTCTAATTATGTTTCCCATTGTAATCGTGCAATTTGTAATGTTTTGCATGGTCGTGCGCTGGTGTGCGTTCATGAATGATAGAAGGATGGTGCGTGCAAAAAATAAACGTGCAAAATACTGAATTAAACTTGGCGCCGGGTGGAAAAAGAGTTTTACGCCATGCGCCAGGGTGCAAAATACAGCCCCACATCTCTTTAAGTCCTCTAATATTTCCTTATTTATGTCATCAACACATCCATGATTCGTGGAAATGTGTGCGCTAAATTTATGCATATTTTTTCACGTCTTAATGGACACCACAATTATTTCCCTCGTGTGGTAATAATTTTCCCTGCGTCCGTATAGATGAGCAAAGTGTGCATTGTGCATCACCCGCTACATTATGGCCAAGCAAGCGCACCTGCAGGCAGGGACGTGCACGGGGGGTTGCTCAGGTTGCCCGGGCAACTGCCCATATGCCCTTCTCGACTCACGTTGCCCCTCCGATGGGAAAAATAAATAAATAAATAAATCGTACAATGGATGCAGAATTTCACGTAGGCCTAGAAAAAAATAATCGCAAAGCCTCATCCACTTCCATTCGGGCACGGAAAGTGAAAGTCTGTAGGGGAAGGGCAAACTCTGTTTACGTGGCTGCAGCGCTGCATGACCGACACCTGAGCTGAGCCTGCATGAGCGGCCCTAGAAGGAGATTGCCGTGGTTGTCGGATGAGACGACGGAAAATGCGAGTTTATGATGTATAACAAACAAACGATCATCATCATCAAGATTTATTAAATGAATTCAAATCTTCATAAATCCAGGCTGAGTTTGCCACGTTTAGCCTAAATAATCAGACAGACAGCTTGCAGACAAGCAGCCCGTTATCACATAGCCTAGGCTACTATTTTTTTGGTAGGCATTAGGCAAAGCTAGCTACATGTCTGCTGATAGTTAGTTTCTCACATTTCGTTTTAGCAAGAAGAATGAATGATGGAAGTAATGCATCACATTAATTATTTGATTCAAAATGGTTAAATGGCTAAATCCTATGAATATTTTGGGTATTGTTTGAAGCCAAGATACCCACTGAAAAGAGGCGGATTCAAGAGAGACCATTCAGGGAGGCAGCAAAGGGCAGCACATCACTGCAGGGTTGGCTGCGAAAAAGCCAACCAGCAGGTGAGACAGAGGCTTTGCACTGTGATAAAGATGACATAACACTGTGTAGGCGAATTGATCAATTAATCAGACTCATATTTTAGCCTACTAATGGCAATGTTTCATAATTACATTACATTTAAGATGAGGAGCAGTCACAAGCCTCCAGACTATGTGAGGAAAATGTGGACCAGGGATATTGATGTAGGGATTTTCATGACTCAAGTCATGTTTTTCTGTGTTATTATTAGTAGTTAAGGTGATTGAGTGCTGTATTTCAGTGTTTTACTTCTTTGATATTTTAATAAAGACCCTGTTATTCTCAGTCCTTCATATAGTTTTTTTTTTTTTGGGGGGGGAGCAACTGCCCCTGCCTGCAGGTGTACTACGGCCGCACCTTACCATCAGGCAACTCAACGAGAAACAATTTCCTTTGTGTGTATTCACACAAAGTTGACCTAACTTTCCAACTCTGCACAGTATCCCATTAACTGCATGACAGTAGGCTATTTAAAATATTAAGAGTAGAGTTTGTAAACACGTTATCAACTTAATGCACACACACAACTTTTATTTGAGCAAGAGAGAGAATAACAATGCACGGACAAATTGTAGCCAAGGCTACTTGCTGCTTTCTTTTACTATCTATGGTTACTGGTTATCAACACATGATAAGCTGATTTAAGCTAAGACTTCAAGGCCATCATGGATATAAAACGTTTTGAAAACAACGAAAGGATGGAGGGAACAAAGCAAAGCTTGGAGTCATCAGATGGGCAACAACAAGGTAGGCAAAATTGTGATGCTTGTCAAAACTTTAGCGCAGCTAGAATAATGCTTAGGCTGATGTCAAAGCGCACACAATGTTTAAAGCCATACACAAAGGTAAATTGAAACAAAACTAAAAGGTAACTTTAGCCTTTATAGGGCTATATAAAAGTTGTCCAAATGAATAGGTGTCAGACACTAAACAGGACGAGGACCACAAAAGTGTCACGTTAGAAAGTTTATTTAAGGGTTGGGGGTTACGGGGGTTCCAAGAGTCTGCGTGTGTGTGTTCCCCCAGTAGCCGAGCAGCGATGGCAGGAGCTGGATGATCTGGGAAGCCCTGGGGGAAACGCACACACAACAGCAATTGAAACAAAGCAGCAGTACAGTCAAGGACTAGGCGGTATTCGTAGAAGAGAGACGGAAGGCAGGTCAAGATTACCGGGGCTGGAGATCAAAGAAGTAGTCAAGCGGGTCCAGGTTCACAGGCAAAGAGTCAGAGGCGTTTTCCAAAACAGGCAGGTAACTGGTGCTGGTTTGCAGACGGTCTGACAAGTGTGGACTGAAAAACAAGGCTTTATATACACAAATCCGGCGAAACACGGAAGTAAAGCAGCGCCTCCATTACTGCGTTGCCTTGCTGCTAAGGAAGTAGCGAAGAATGTGTTGGTCCTGTAGGCGGCTGTAGCAGACGTTAGCTGTAGATGCGAAATCTTCTTTTTCTTAATTTTTATTTAGTACGTATGCTGTCCAGTGATGCCAGGAAAAGCGTGTTGTGTGGTCGGCTGTTTTAACAACAGTAAGACTATACAGACCTAGAATTAAACCGTTTGTGACATTCACAAACCTTTGTTGCACATTGAGTGCCCATGTTTACAGGCTTACGGATTACACAGAGTTCCTTGTCGAGTGGAGGACCAAGATGTGCGTTAAAAGTGGATGAAATACATACGATTAATAAAATAATCCTGAATACCTGTAAGAACATGTATTTAACTGCTACAAGTGGTCGTGGCTAATAGTCATTTGCAACTTCTGAAGCTTGTGATATTAGCAACACAGCTACTAATGATAGCATTCGGCTTATTGTTGTCATTAATTAATACACGTCTTAATACATTATGTTGTCAATAAATTACCTTCATTGGTGCAATAATTTGACACAAAACATGAAGAGAGACATCAATAAACAAACAAATAAACAAATGAGGTTGATAAACAAAGATAATGTTCAACTGATCAGTGTCTGTACAAAAGGATGCCATGCTTGTTTTTCTTTGTATGTTTAAGCCTACGCAAGGGAAAGTTTGTGACTGAATGTGTAATTGTAGTGTGGTTTCAAGGGGAGGTTTGTGTGTAGGAGCCTAAAAGTAGTCTATTTAAGTTAAAATAGTTTTACATTTAAAAAGGTACAAGTTCTTTAAAAGGATAAATATGATTTATAATTTCATGATTTAAAAATGTTAAAATGCATTGAATTGCTCTGTAAGCAGGACTTTTAATGTGATTCTGATGCCCACTATTGGGGTGCTTTATTTTGATATGTGGGGAGTGGGGGGAAATGGAAACAGAAAGGAGATTGGAGCAAAATAGTTTTTTGACCTCTCTCTCTCCATGCTACGGATTGGCCATGCTACTGAGAACTAACAAGCTGTAAAAGGACGTCTTTCTGTTAAATGACGACGTGGAACGCAGTGGAAAGCTAAGTGCTAACAGTTAAGATAACTACTGTGAATGTGAAAGGGTTTACTTAACATGGAACAGCAAGAAGAGAAATGAAACGGGCATGGAAGAGCATGTCTAGGCAAATGCATGCACGTAAGGGCAAGCTAGGCCAGCTAACTAGCATGATTAAGCAAATTGAAGAACTAATGGCGGATGACGGAAATGCTGACCTCGTTAAGGACAAGCTGTGTGTAGACTTCAGTGGTTTGCAGCAAGAATTCAACGATTTAAACTATAGTTTGCAGCGATTTATGAGCGAGGAAGAATTTGTGGAAAATCAAAAGAATTGGTTTGAGCCTAAACAAGCATCAATGAATGATTTCTTCTGGAAATGTGAAAAGTGGATGAAAGATGTCATGAAGCGCACTGAGGATAGTGAAAGAGTGCAAGGTGATAACAAGTCTGCTAAAAGCTCTAAAAAAATCTAGTTCACGAACGTCCAGCATGATGTCAGCGTCCTCAATGAAAATGAAAGCAGAGATTGAGCGTGCATCACTAAAGGCTAAGGCAGCAGCTGTAATGGAGAAGCTGGCAATAGAGGAGGAAGAAGCGGAGCTTGAGGCAGAGCAAAAGAGAAAGGAAGCTGCAATTAGGGCAAGACAGGAAATGCATGTAATTCAAACAGCAATAGCTGAATCAGATGCAAAATTGGAAGTTTTACAAAAATATGAGGATGCACGGGACGACGTGAGCATTTGCAAATCTGATATATCAGAAGACAAAGGAGTAGTGAAAGGTACTTTTTTGCAGCATGCCACACCTGCACTGAATTATTCCCAATTCAATTAATTTAATCACAACTTGTCAGGAGGAACCAAAAGAGTTTTAACAGATGCAAATAGAGATGGCAATGACGGAGTAATGCTTGATAGTTTGTGCAAGGCCATATCCCAACAAGCCAATGTCACAGAGTACCTAGTGAAGAATCACAAAGCATCTTTACTTCCTGATCTCACTATTAAAACATTCAAGGGTGAACCGCTGGAATATAAATCCTTTATCAGATCCATTGAACATGGAATTGAAAGTCGCACTGAGGATGACCGTGATCGTCTACAGTTTTTGCTGCAGTACACAAGTGGACAGCCACATGAGTTGGTAAAGAGCTGCATTCACATGCCACCTTCGACAGGCTATGCCAAAGCAAAGCAAATGTTAAAGGAATATTTCGGTGATGACTACAAGATTGCAGAGGCATACATAAAGGAAGCCTTGGACTGGCAGATTATCAAGCCAGAAGATGGTTGCGCACTACAGTCCTTCTCATTGTTTCTGACTGGTTGCTCCAACACAATGGCAGATATTAGCTACATGGAAGATTTGGACAATGCAGCTAGCATAAAGGCATTAGCTAGCAAGCTTCCCTACAAACTCAAAGAATCCTGGAGAAAGTTCGCCTGCGACCTGCAAGAAAAGACAAAGAAAAGAGTAAAGTTCAAGGACTTTGTTGACAAGCAAGTCAAGTACGTGTTGCATCCTCTGTACGGAAACATAAAAAAAAAACACCTCCAATACAAAGGATTCAGTCCGGCAGAAACCAAGAGCACAAAATACGGAAACGCCTAAAGTAAAAAGGGTTTTCACAACATCCATTGCCTCATCAGCGGAAAATAAAGATAAGAAGGGAAATGAGAACTCAACAACAGACAAGACGAAGGCCGTCTCAGTGGATGCCAATGGCAAACCATGTCTTTACTGCAATGGAGAACATCAATCAACCAAACAACAGATCAGTGGCAGAGCAACGTGCCCTGAACTTAAGAAAGAGATTCTCTAAAGATGCAGATTATCATACAGAATATGTTGCATTTATGGAAGACATTGTCAAGAAAGGCTATGCAGTGAAAATAGACAGTGCTGAATGTGAACTAGCTAAGGGAAAAACATGGTATCTGCCACACCATGGAGTCAGACATCCAGTCAATCGAAAGTTGCGTGTTGTCTTTGATTGTGCAACGAGCTTTGGAGGAACATCACTAAATCAGCAGCTCCTGCAAGGACCAGATCTGACAAGTTCACTAGTCGGGGTCCTTACGAGGTTCAGGCAAGAAATCATAGCCATTATGGCTGTTGAAGCCATGTTTTACCAAGTCGGAGTCAAAGAGGAAGACACAAACCTACTAAGATTTCTCTGGTGGCCAGAAGGGAATTATGAGAAAGAACTTGCCGAATTCAAGATGCTGGTGCACATTTTTGGTGCAACATCATCACCAAGTGTTGCAACCTATGCTCTGCAGAAATGTGCAGCTGATTTTGAAAATGAATTCGGGCAAGAAGCCGCCACAACGGTTAAGAATTTTTTTTACGTGGACGACTGCCTTAAGTCAACAGCTGATGAAGACGCAGCAGTCAATCTGTGCACCAACTTAAGAAGCATGTTGGCGAAAGGTGGTTTTTGGCTAACTAAATGGTCAAGCAATTGCAGGAAGTTGCTCAAATCAATTCCTGAAGATGAGAGAGCACAAGGATTTCAAGACCTTAATTTGAATATGGACAGTTTACCAATGGAGCGAGCATTGGGAATCCAGTGGTGTGCTGAGACGGATCAGTTTAAGTTCAAGATCAATCTCAAAGACCGACCACACACCAGGAGAGGCCTGCTTTCCTTTGTCAGCTCCATCTTTGATCCTCTGGGGTTTATAGCTCCAGTGGTCCTGCCCGCCAAAAGAATTCTGCAAGATTTATGCCGGCAGAAATACAACTGGGATGAAAGCTTACCAGATGATGTCATTAAAGGATGGACAAAGTGGACTTCAGACTTGCAACAGTTAGAGGAGTTTGGCGTTGACAGATGTATCAAGACAGGAGTTTGTTGCACCAGTCTTCGCTCAGCTACACCACTTCGCTGATGCGAGTGAAGACGCCTATGGAACAACAAGTCACCTCGTGCTACGCTCTTCAACTGGTGAGACTCAATCCACGCTCATGATGGCGAAGGCACGGGTAGCACCCTTGAAATCTCCAACCATACCTAGAATGGAATTAACTGCAGCCTCGGTCGCAGTCAAGATGGACAAGCTATTGAAGAAAGAGCTGGAATTGGAACTTCACGACGCAATTTATTGGACAGATAGCACAGTTGTGCTGAAGTATTTGAGTAGTGAAAGTACCAGATTCAAGACCTTCGTTGCTAATAGAGTGTCAGCCATTCTGGAGCACTCTCAAGCTTCACAGTGGAGGTATATCAATACCAGCCTGAATCCAGCAGATCATGTCTGCTGTGGTCATTCTGTTGAAGCATTCTTGAAATGTGAAAGCTGGCTTTCAGGACCGAGTTTCTTGCTCTGCGGCGAAGACCAGTGGCCAAAGAATCCAGATCCTGGAATGATGCATGTGGATGACCCAGAGGTCAAAAGAGTTGTTCAATCACATGCCACACAATTGCAAGAGCTCAAGAATCCGTTGGATCAGCTGATGATGTATTACTCATCCTGGATAAAGCTAAAGCGTTAAAAAGATTGAAAGATCTGCTGAAAGAGCTGAAGGCAAAGAAAAAGACTGAACCAAGCTCATCAAGCAGGGAAAGAATGACTCAGTTGAAGAAAGATTGTAAAGGAACACGACTTACCTGTGACGATTTGACCAAAGCAGAGACAGAAATTGTGAAATATGCCCAAAAGCAAAGATTCCAAGAAGATTTGAAAATGCTAAAGGAACAACAAAGGGTAAAGAAAAGTAGTTTGCTTCATAAGCTGAATCCAGTACTACAAGACGGACTTATGAGAGTGGGCGGCAGATTAAGCCGTACGGCAATGCCAGACGACTCCAAGCAGCAAGCCATCTTGCCAAAGGACTCACACATTACAAGGCTTGTTCTTAGACACATTCATGATGTTACGGCACATGCAGGAAGAAATCACATGCTGGCTCAATTGCGCCAGAGATTCTGGATTTCTGGAGCAAATGGAGCCATTAGCCAATCTTGTCTAAGTCATCGCCTGTAAGAAACTGCATGGCACAGCTGGCAAGCAACTCATGGCAGATCTACCAAAATGCAGGGTTCTGCCTGACGATCCTCCATTTACGAGAGTTGGCATCGACTACTTCGGCCCATTCTTGGTGAAAAAGGGAAGAAGACATGTAAAAAGGTACGGTGTCATCTTTGCTTGTCTTGCCATTCGAGCGGTGCATTTGGAAGTTGCGTCCTCACTTGACACTGATGCATGCCTGAATGCAATTAGAAGATTCCTAGCCAGAAGAGGACAGGTCAGAGAGATGTATTCAGATAATGGGACAAACTTCAGAGCAGCTGACACCGAGATGAAGAAAATGATAAATGAGTGGAACACCGGTATGATTGAAAAACACTTGCAACAGAAAGGTGTACAGTGGCACTTCAACCCTCCAACAGGTTCTCACCACGGAGGAACCTGGGAGTGGCTCACCCGTTCTGTGAGAAAGATTCTGAATGTCACAGTAAAGGAACAGCTAATGGATGAAGAGGGTCTCCACACCTTTTTGTGTGAAGCTGAAGCCATCATAAACAGTAGGCCCATAACAAAGGCATCTTCTGACATGAATGACTTAGAAGCCTTAACCCTCTAGGCGCCACAGTCGACTTTAATCGACAAGATGCGGTACTGAATAAAACGGCCGATTTAGTCAAATAGGGTGTCATATTTCGTTCGACCTCCACTCCACTAGATGGCAGACATGTCATACGTCATCCCCGAGTCGAAAAAGTCATGCTTTAAACAAAACTTTCACGCTACAGCTGCAGTGAATCAGTGCGTGCAATACCGGAGCTAGTGTGCGTGTGAGCCACTTTGTCAGAGCGATATTGTCAACGTCAGCGAGTATTCGCATTAGATTATCGTCTAATGGCATCAAAAAAGTTTACCTGAAATGAAGTGTTGGGTCTTCTATTCGCGGACCCTGATTCTGAAGGGGAATATCTGCCTTCAGAAAATGACGGTGATTCATTTAGTGAGGCTTCAGATGCGTCCCTGCCTTGCAATGATGCAGCTGGACAAAGTGAGAGTTTACTCCATAGTTTAGCTTACACCAAGCACAAACGTTGAATCGTTTGCCCAATGTCACTGGTGGGAATAATGTTTCACGGGTTCAGAGTGTTCATCTGGAAGTTAGCAGGGTGTTAGTGGTGTGGCGAACGAGGCTGGAGGTAAAAAAAAAAGCCTAATGTCCATAGTGCTAGCTTCTGTCTTCTGAACGTGTGCCTCTCCACAATCGCGGAGACAGTAACGTGGTGGAGCCTTTGTCTAATGCCACTGGGTATGTTAGACGAGGTCGAAGTGCTCATAGGACAGTTAGGGGGGAACGTAGTGGCAGTGTGGGGAGTCGCAATGAGAATGACAGTAGGCCTAGTCCGAGCTGCGCCAATTCTCTCCACTTGGCGCGCGCGAGGCAGATCTGGCCATGCTGCTCGCATGGTGGAGGTGGTGGACACGCTCTCTCCCTCTCCCACACACACACACACACACACATTAGGTCATGCATAGTCTATCACAAGATGATGGGAATGCCGGCAAAAGGCCTGCTACATAAAAAAAAATGTCAGCCATTTATTAGTAATGATTTACACTGTTGATTTGCTATCTATTTCATCAACAAAAACAACAAAAAGAAAATACTAACATTGTCTCTTGTCTTGTCTCGTCATCTCACTCCTGATCTGTGTCTTCCCGTGGCAAATGAGCTTTTGAACTAAACAGGTCTTGTCTACTTGTGTTTGTGTGTCATCTGAATAATATATATGTGCCCCATACATGGAATCAGAGTGCCTACTGTATGTAGTAAATGGAAAATCTCTACAGCAAAAGGCCAGTCTATGGCTACATGCGTTTGGTTTGTTTCTGCCATTTATTAGTAATGATTTACACAGTTTGTTCACTACTTACTATTTACCTGAGCATTCAGTATTGTGCAATATAGCATACAGAAGGTGAGGGACATTTTGGGGGGGAAGAAGTGGTGCATTTTATCATTCAAACATGCGACTTTTCATGAAAATTCTATAATCCAAGATGGCCGCCACCATATGACGTCATAATATGCAAATTAGATATAAACATTTAATCTCTACATAAACTTTGGGTCATCCTTAATATTTCTCTAATTTACAGAAAGTCTTCTTTTAAGATATAGCCTTTTGAAATGAAGATGTCAAAATTGATAGTTTCTGAAAAAAACCTCTGGCGCCTAAAGGGTTAACTCCTAATCACCTTTTGTTACTGAAAGTCAAACCTGAGCTGCCTCCAGGAGTGTTCAACAAAGATGATCAGTATGCAAACCAAAGATGGAGACAAGTCCAGTATCTCACGGACATATTCTGGAAGCATTGGTGCAGGGAGTATCTCACACAGCTCCAAGAGCGGCGATGGTCAACTCCTCAAAGAAACTTTTGTGTCGGTGACGTGGTGCTGATTGTGGACGACACATCGCCTAGAAACTCCTGGCCACTTGGAAAGATCATAGAGACTTTTCCTGACAAAAGAGGCTTCGTTCGGCAGGTGAAGGTCAAGACCCGGACCAATGAACTTTTGCGACCAGTAACAAAGCTGTGCCTGTTGCAGGAGTCTGAGGGGGATTAATGGACTGTTCTGTAGTATTAACCTGTCTGGGGTGTAGGAGCTATGGACTGAAGCTAAAGTTGTTGTTCAGTGTTGATTAAGTTTAACTAAAAGCAAGATGATATGTCAATTGGTGTATCATTAGGCTCCTTCAGTTTAAGTTTTGAGTAATTGTCTCAATGGCATTGGTAACAATTAGGGGCCGGAGCCTAAAAGTAGTCTATTTAAGTTAAAATATGTTTACATTTAAAAAGGTACAAGTTCTTTAAAAGGATAAATATGATTTATAATTTCATGATTTAAAAATGCATTGAATTGCTCTGTAAGCAGGACTTTTAATGTGATTCTGATGCCCACTATTGGTTGGGGTGCTTTATTTTGATATGTGGGGAGTGGGGGGAAATGGAAACAGAAAGGAGATTGGAGCGAAATAGTTTTTTGACCTCTCTCTCTCCATGCTACCCTCGAAATGTTTATATTTTATGGATAACTTTCTTTATTTTTGTAATGTTGATTTGAGTTTTAAGTAAACAGTTAAACATAAGAAGTGGACTCGTGGAATCTTTTCAAGTGTTTTTTGAGACGAGGGAGTTTGCTGAGCGTCAAGCTAAAGCTTCAATTGGAATTTTGGAACCTAGGAAACTACAATGTGTGTCTGTGTGTGTGAGAGAGTGTGAAAAATTGAGGTACAAGAGTGGTGTGTGTTGTGACATGAATAACCATTTATATAACATCTATGACACCACTAACCTGCACAAGTTTAATTAACCACCACTAACCCAGCCCTGAAGAAGTAGCAATGCTACAAAACGTCGGCTTTTTATAACTTTTACAAAGACTCAACACAGTGCTAGAACTTTTTAAATTTCGATCTTAGAAGTTCTTACCTAAGCTATTTGGCTTTTTTAATATTAAACCTTTAAAATGTTAACTGGAAGCTGTGGAGTTTCCCCTCAAAAACAAGGACAATATATTCTCTCTACAAACCACCAAGGACTTCACCACTGGATCATCAACTTCAGCCTTCTCCATAAACTCATCCTGACAGGTTTTTTCCAACCTTAACACAAGGATTCATTACCACTGGCTGTGCAATAAAGTTTCTACTGGACTCTGAGGCTCACCTAACCGCTTAGGTGAGCCTTTTTACCTGGACTACTGCTTTTACTGAGGTAAGATTTCCCCACAGCTATCCCCTTTTAATCTTGTTTAAGCCTGTTTTGACTCTTTGTTTTCTTACATTTTAGCTATCCCCTTCACATTTTAGTCCTTCTCTTTTAATTAAAACTATTAATTTGCCCTTCCCTTTTTATATAAGTCAATTTACCCACACCTTTTCTTTGCCCATTCTATTTTTGTCCACCTGCTCACCTATAACCACACACATTTACTTTAATCTCATTTACCCCCCATGGTTTAGCCTAGTCTTACACTCAGCCTTTTTCTTTATTTTTTTTCCTTTTCTTTTTACTCCATTACTCACTTTAAACTTCCTCCCTTCCCCACTTCTTAACCCTACACACACACACACACGCACACACGCACACGCACATACACACACACAAACGCACCTTTTTTTTCCTTCTCTCCTGATCCCTACCCCACATACATTTACACTTTTCATATTTTAATTATATCCTCCTTTTTTAATCTTTTTTAATTATTTCTTTGTTTTTTTTACTGCATGTTTTGTTTCCATCCACCCATAACATATCATGTCTGCCACAGTTCCCCTTCCCAAACACTTAGCTAGACCCACTCATAGACATCCCCCCCTTAGACCCCAACCCCATCCTAGACCTACCGCACTCCTACCCACCCCCCCTCACACTTACAGAAATGCAATTACCAACCCCACACAGAGAGGCTTTCCTTTACAGTACCCTACCCACTCCTACCTTCACATAACACGTCCTCTCCTACCTATGCCCCCACCCAACACCAGATACATTCACACACATAGACCCCCTAGGCCCACACACACATATGCATCCACCTTAACCTCCACTAGACCCCCCTCTTCACACACACGCACACACCCCACTCCACCACCAGACATGTACACAAACACTCTCAGACATGAACCAGATCCCCTCACACGCCAACAAGCCAAACAATACTTTAAATTAATCCAAGTCACACATCACAAACAGATCACACACACAGCTCTGGATACACACACTTTCCCCACAGGCATGTACAGACAGGTCACCAAACTCACAGAATTCATCAAACCAGCCGCCCCCACACCCCAGACACTAGAACTACTCAGAAACAACACAACACAGTGGATGGAGCAGAACATGCAAATTTTACACAACCACTACACCTCACAAATTTTTAATTTTACTACATCTTCAGCACCTTTTAACAACACAGCTTTTCAAATAGCGTGTGGCTGGGCCAGGAAGAGGTACCAGAAAAGATTCACCGACTCCACTCTTCCCACGGTTCACCTGGCCCTCAACCCCCCTACTCCCGCCCCCTTGCCTACACCCCCTCCTCCCCATACCCCCCCATCTACTTTAACATGCCTCTCAGATTTTCCACCACTTTCATCCACAACTTCACCATCACACACAACCACAGACACGTTAGCTCAAACACTTCCCAACCCTACTGCCACTTCCCCTCCCACTTCCACCCTTCCAACCACACACAATCACAACACACCACCAGGATCCACCAACTTACAGACTCACACACATACAACACTGACAGCTGACACACTCACTACACCACACTTTACACCTCCACGCACTCCTGCTAACACAACCACACACCTTTCCCCCTACATAATATCACAAGCACATACAGCAAAGCCACTACCCCAGCGTCCCACATTGAGAGTCACCACACAGTTTCACCACACAATACACAGCCAACCTGAAACAAACACTACCCCCACCACCACACACTCACCCAGGTCAACACGTACACAACCCCCCAACCACTTAGTAGTACACACCCTCGATAATATAGTTTCCTTGTCCCCACAGCACCCACCAGAGGAGGAGAGGGAGACTCCGGCGCCTCCGCAGCTGGAGAGGGCGATGACGAAAGGGCGGACTCATCAAGTCAAACGATTTGTCACAACCGCAGCTGAGCCCTCTCCATCAAAAGCTGTGGGACCGCCGGAGACACCCAACCCTCCTATCCCTTCCACACCCCACACCCCACCACACACCATCTCCAACCTCCTCTTACAACCCACACCATCCACTACACACCTCTTCCACCCCACTTACCACCGGGCCCTCAGAAACAAACTGGAAGAATGGTCAATTTCAATACACAAACCACTAGCTTTCATAGGAGATTCCAATCTCAATAGGATTCCCCCCTTCACCCATCCCGATATACAAATTGACAGTTACCCTGGAGCCACCACCTACCACTTTGCCAAACTCTTACAGAAAACCACCCCCCTTCCCCAAGTGAAGTCGGTGGTCTTGTCAGTGGGCCTCAACAACAAGGACCATGACCCCAAAAACACCAGCATCAGACAGTTCCTCATCCTCTACAAACATGCTTCTACAGTTTTCCCCAATGCAATCATACACATTCCCCTCATTAATTTTTCACCCCGCCTCACTACCCAACAGCAGGCCAATCTCACTCACATTAACAAATTTATAACTTCCCACTTCCCCCACATCCCCACTATCCCCCCAGACACCTTCCACACCACCCAAGATAACATACACTGGACACCCCATACAGCTCATACAATCTTTACACATTGGTGCCAATATTTACATTTTCAATAACTCCACCCATAACCCTGGCCCCCCCAACTCCCACCCCCCCTCCTGCACACTCACCCCCTCCACCCACTCCCACCCTCCCTCATGATTTAATCATGAACCTTTCCACCCTTTTCCAACCCACTTCCCCACAACGCTCTCTGTTGGAGAGGGGGCTTACATTCATTCCACACACCACTCGCATGGACCGGGAGGAACTCCAGAGGGACCTATACCTTTATCACCGCCGCCTTAAAATACTCCATCACTTTTCCTCAGACGACACCTACACTCCCACCCCCTTCACTCTCCCCTCCACTTGGGAACCCCACACTTCACAATTAGATAAGAAATTAGTTAAGCACATTCACAGGGACAGGCGGGCACTCAATTCCTTTCTCAGACACCTCCCTCCCCCCACCACCAGCAACCTCACACTAGCGGAAAAACAGGCCATTTCACAACTCACAAACAATAAAAATATAGTCATCAAACCGGCGGACAAGGGTTCCAAAATTGTTATCATGGACACCCATCACTACCTCACTGAAGCACACAGACAGTTCAACAACACCCAGTTTTATACACCCATAGCACAGTCCACCCAACCCGCAGCACAGTCTGAAATCCGCCGGTTAGTCACCTCACTTTATCAACAACACTTCATTAACCATAAACAAAGTATATTTTTACAAGGACCGGACCACCCCCGACCACGACAATTTTATCTCCTCCCCAAAATTCACAAACCCCCACACACTTGGACAGTTCCCTCTCAGGTTCCTCCTGGTCGTCCCATTGTGTCAGATTGCAACAGCACCACATACAACATTTCCATCTATATTGACTCCTATCTTAACCCCCTTTCCAACAGACACCCTTCCTACCTCAAGGATACATACCACTTCCTCACTAGGCTTCGACCCATGGCAGTCCCACACCACACTCACCTCTTCACTTTAGACGTAGATAGCCTTTACACCAATATCAACACCCCCGCCGGATTACAAGCAGTTCAAAACACTTTTCAAAAATACCCAGACCCTCACAGACCGGACACCATCCTCCTGCAACTTTTAGAAATCTGTCTCACTCACAATGATTTTAACTTTGACAATAAACTTTACCTACAAGTACACGGGACTGCCATGGGTCAACGCTTTGCACCTTCCTACGCCAACATCTACATGAGTGAGTGGGAGCAGGCCGCCCTGGCCAAGTGCCCCCTTCAACCCACTTTTTATTTTCGTTATCTGGATGACATCATTGGAGCTTGGCCACACCCCCTACAGGATTTCAACACTTTTTTAGACACCTTAAACTCACATCACCCATCCATCTCACTTAAGGCCACTATTGACCCTCACCAAATTAATTTTCTAGACCCTACCATTTTTTTCACCCCTATTTCACCTACACATAAAACTTTTAGCTCCAAAGTTTATTTTAAACCCACGGACACTCACTCACTTTTGCACAAGCACAGTAATCACCCAAAACACACGTTTAGATCCATAGTTAAATCACAAATAATCCGCTTTCATCGCATCTGCTCCTTTCCCACAGACCTTCACTATGCCATACAACAACTCTTTCAAGCCCTCCGTAAGAGGCACTATTCTAAACGTTTCCTCCGCCACATTAAGCACTTGACTTTGGCCGGCCTTGCTCCCACTCACTCATACACCCCAAACACTTGCCCATCACCCACTCCCACACCAGACCTTCCTCTTAACCCCAACCCGGACCCCAACCCAGACCCAGATCCTAATCCTAACCCTTTTCCTAACCTTAACCCTGACTCTAACCCCTACCCCTTTCCTAACCTTAACCCCAACCCTTTTCCTAACCTTAACCCCAACCCTCTTCCTAACCTTAACCCCAACCCCAACCTTAACCCCAACCCTTTTCCTAACCTTAACCCCAACCCTTTGCCTAACCCTAACCCCAACCCTCTTCCTAACCCCAACCCTGACCCACCCCATCTCCTGCCCCTTATTGGCACCTACTCACACGGCATACAACACCTTCACCACACACTGAAACAACACTATACTGATTTCCAAACAACACACCCCACCTTCCAACACCACACACTCATCTCCGCATATAGACGCAATAAAAATCTCAAAGACCTCCTCATACGCACCACCTTCACCCGTCACTTACAACCACCACCCCCTAAAGAAAACTTACACTTCACCCCTCACCTATTCATCACCAATATTCATAGTCACTGTTCTGCACCCACCAATCCACTCAACTTAGACACTCCCAATTTAGTATATGTTATCACCTGCACTCACTGTCACATGTTGTACATCGGGGAAACTGGACATACACTTCGCATACGCCTCAAACAACATCTGCACAACATACATAAAAATACACTCAACACTTATCTTGTCACACATTTCCAGACGCACAACATCACACATTTGAGGGTCTGTGGCCTTGAAGGGAACCCAGGCTGGACAATTTTACAGAGGAAAAGAGCAGAGAGATTGTGGATTTTAAAACTTCAAACACTACACCCACAAGGTCTTAATGAAAAATTTAATTAAAGTTTTATACCACTCTGTGTCTTTTTTTTTACAAGCTCCTCTCTTTTATTTTATTTTATTTCCTTTTAACTTTTATTTTATTCTGTTTTATTTATTTATTTAATTTTACTTTTAGATGGGATTAGTGGGGCGGGGACAACTGGCCAGTGCATAATGGTCCAAACAACCACTCACCAAAGCAAATTTTAATTCTAATTTACTAACCTGCACAAGTGTAATGTCAATGATAGTGTTGTTTTCCAGGTTCATCAGACTGTAACTGCCATATTTTGCTGAGTGGCCTACAAATATCAACATGATGTTATGAGCGCTTCATTACACAGCATATTTGTTTGCATTATTTTTCAACATGCCAGGGTGTTATATAACATGTAGTGACATCTCATACGGAACTTTACCTGGTGAGTCTGCCCTCATGTCTCCACCAATTTTGACTGGACTCTGGCTCAGGTACTGAAATTCAGATTCCTGGAACGCACGCCATTTGTGGATAACAGCAGGCTCCAAGTAACCTCTAGCATGGCGTCTGAAGGTGGAGTGTTCAATGCTTTTCAGATGCATGGCTTTGAATACCTACAAATGTATTGGTAATGTCAGTAAAATACCTCATACTGTATGAGAAACACATCTTTTGTTTGTCAATAGATAAAAGGTATTTCCCACACATGCTCTGATTGGTTTGGCGTGGCATCATGCTTTTGAAAACCTTTCAAGTTCAAAGTATTAACAGATGTAACAAGTTAAGAGGTGAAGACATATAGAAACTGGGAAGGCTCCACCTGATGTGTTGGGGTGTGTGTTGTAGGGTTGTTGTACAGTATGTAGCTCAATACCTTTTCTAACTGGAAAAATGAATTACCAGTGAAATATATGGCTGCCGACTAGGGATGTTGATATGAATATGAAAATTTAACCTCACGGTTATAGTGACCAAAATTATCACGGTTTTCGGTATCATCACGGTATTTTTAAAAGTGTGTTCAATATGTTCAGAAAGCACTGATAGGCCTACACAAGCTGAAATAGTTTCAAAAAGTGTCCCGTTCATGTTTAATTGGCTATGTGCTTATAGCTTAAAGGGACACCAGGCAACGTTTTCGTGTTAATTAATCATCTTCGTAAGTCGGTATATGGTTAAATGACTCATTACGGGGCGAATGAAGGATCTCTCGCCCACCCCTACTGCCTGTAGGAAGAATATCCCACTTGCAAGTTCGGTGTATCCTACCCGCCGACCGAAGCAGGATCAGTTTACAGCACAGAGGCAGGCTAACGAAACGCTAGAGATTGTTGCAAACGTGTGTATAATGGCAGAGCCAGCGAAGAAGCAGCGAAAACCCTTGACGGAAGACGCAAAGAAAAGGAAAAGAGCTTCAGACCGAGCGAGGGGGAGTTTCGTAGAGAAAAAGCATCAGGCTTGCCTGGTGTCCCTTTAACTTACCCTAGCATTACTTGGAGGTTGCTATTACTGTTATTTGGATCCAACGAGTGAGACCAGGCTTGGAATTTCACCATTCTGGGGGCAAGGCCACTTGGCCTTCAGTTGGGCATATTTGGTGGAGGGCACAAAGGCCACATGTTAGGGCACCACGGCCAAAGTTAACTATACAGTAGTAGGCTATAAAAATGATCAAAGTTGTATAGCCTATTCACTGCAGTAGACCTGCATCACTGTATGAAACATCACAAAAACATGAAACATGACATATTACATAGAACTGCAAATCATCTGATCATCTAATATTTACAGATATCTAGGCTATATTTAACATTTATTTTATATTTGGCCTGTTATGAAATCATGTATTGAACAATTTAAGCACAGTTCAGCTTTAAGAAACTCAAATAGCCTAGATGCATGCTTAGCATTTTGTGATCTACTTTCACAAACTCTTAGTCAGCTGTCCTGATTTACCAATATCTAGGCGATATTTGTAACATTTATTTTGTATTTGGCCCGTTATGAAATCATGTGGAACAATTTAAACACATTGTAAAACTTAAAGCCCAAATTTGGAGACATCTATGCATGTCGAAATTTACTGCAAATTCAAAACTGGATTACTCTGGAACGGCTAACTGTACAGGGGACTGCTTTACACCTTTGTGTTCGGTAAGGTCTGCTGTTTATTCTGATATTGGTTTGTCATGTGTTAAACGAAAGGTTCGTGAAGTATTGCACCGAGAGGAATGGGTAGGGAGATGGACGCAAAACCTTCAGTAGAATTTATGATTAAATTGAATTATATTATTAACTTTTCTCACAAACCGTTCACCACAGCAATTTGCAGCTAACATCGTTTAAAAGCTGAGAAAAAGCTCTTTCATGTGATACTTGTGATGTCTGTGTGATGAGTAGGCTACTTCACGAGTAGTTCAACTGAGAAGAATGGGTGAATTTAGACGCACTTTCTTTCTTCAACACTTTCTCCACTGCGTAAAAGACTAAATTAATTTGCGCTGTGAATATTTTGACAGGCCATAGGCTAAATAAAAATCGCTATTAGTAGGACGCAAAGCAGAATATTGAAAGAAGGGCACCAAGGCCATCGTGGCCTGTAAACCTCTGATTTCCAAAGGGCAAGGGGAAACGACGTGGCCGCTGTGAAATTCCTACCCTGAGTGAGACCAAATTAAGTGTTCGAAATAAAACTTTAGGCTACTACTGTGTTCTTCTGATAACGTGAGTGGAATGGATTTAATGTGGACACGAACATAAAAAGACGCAGAGTGGCTAAATGATACAGTGCAAGTTTTGCGGTGAAAATGTTCCGCCTTTTAAAATCAGTTATAGCCTAATCCAAATAGCAGTTAAAACCTTCAATTAGACAACAGAATCAGTAGGGTACCAATTTTGCTTCATTGTACCAGGCCTACTGTATTTCAAAAGCAGGCTTGGATGAAGCTGGGAAGGATTAAACACACGGTTTCAACACCGTGGTAATCAACCGTGATAATTATGATATTTCAAAAGAAAATGGTAATTGTTATCGTCAACATTTTTATCACGGTTTATCATTATACCGGTAATCGTTACATCCCTAGTTGGGATATACTGCTGCCAAGAATGTGTCATTAGGGGTCCGAGCAGCGTAGCTGCAGGACCCCTATTGTTTCTGTACCGTTCATTTTTTGCCAAAATTCTGTAAAAGTCATACTGCAGCCTAAACCGTAACTCCAAAACTCTTGAAATGTTCAGGTATGGTTACCAGTACCCCCCTCTACCCATAACCCAAAAGTGGCGCTATTAGGAAAAAAAAGTTAAAGGAAATTTCCGGTTTTTAGCACTTTGAGTCCCTTTTCTGGTTTGTTTTGGATGAACTAGAGTGGTGGACACCGAAATTTTGACAATTGGTCCTGTCTCGACTTTTCTGACACATTTTGAATCGCCTTTGACTAGTCAGGGGTGCGTTTCCCGTACAACTACGGAGGTTAGCTTTTTACTAACGTGGTACGATGCATCGTTCAACTAACCAACATGTAAGTTACGACTGTTTCCCAAAGCCGTCGTACTTACATAGTACTTTGTTAGTTTGAACCATGTTGGTTTCAACCAACATAGTTCAGACTACAATGGTTGCAGATGTGTTCGGAGAATGTCGGGCTATGTCGGTTAGAGCCGAACGCATGAAGTCACGTAAAAGTAATGAAATGTGACATTGCATGACGTTTCCTGGGCCCAGCAATTATAATATCATTATTAATAATAATAAGAATAATAATGATGATAATACTTATTACAACAATAGGCAGTAATTTCAATAGGCCCTAGGCTATGTATGGTTTTTAAAAATATATATATTAGGCTATAAATAATAATAATAATAGGCATAATAATGATAATATCAATAATAACGTCACAGTCTATTGAACGTAGGGTAGCCTACTAATTAATCAGTGAAGCATAAATCGCCAACCGAGGAAATGTGAACAAATAAGTTACACATTTAATGAAACACACCACATACATATAAATACTAGCCAATAATTTTACGTGTTGTAGCGCGACAGTGTGGCGTGAAAGGATAGACATCTGCATTTGGGATCTTGCAGTCGTATGTTCGAGCCTGGACTATGTTCATTTTACAATGGTATTGGAATCTTGCATAGCCTCAATCATGAAATATTCCTATGATCGATTAGAACCTGTAGTCCTACTTTTAACTATGGAGACCATGCTTACTAGCCTACCTTATAGGCCCACAGTAGCCTATTCTGTGGTCCAGTGATCTGTTCTTTTTTTCTCCATATGCGCTCTTCCAACACGATAGCCTATATTAGTTGCCTTTAAGCTATGCAAATTGAACAGAGGTCACGCACTGTTTCAATGAATAAGGCAAATAAAGTAACACCGATGAATACCACGTTGCTTGATTACATTTGGGGTACAAGCCGTTGTAGCTCGATGAGATAGGCTCTTAACTGAACATGGTTCACTGACATTCACTGGAATTTGTGATGGGTTCAACTCACGATGTCCCTACTGCTTTTGTGTTATTTGTCTGAAGATGCGCAGTGATCAATGGCTTAGGCTAAACCAAAATTGTATATTATGTTCTATCAAAACTGGCATCACATAGGCCCACAACACGCTATTTGAAATAAATATCACTTCTTAACAATTCTTATAGGCCCACACATACAGTCGAACACGTATGCTCTCCCATTCCCTCAAATTACCTGTGTGAAACAGGTGAAATATATACAACACCTGCTGGTTGTAGATGATCTACACCATAGCCTATTTAAACCCTTGTGCAATGAGCGGAGATCCTTTGAAACGCATCATGGCAAGAAAGCCAAATTTCACTCCGCAAGAGCTGTCTGTGTTGGTCGATCTCGTCGACCAACACAGACAAGTATTGTTTAGCAAATTCAAAAATGCCAGAAGCAATGCTGCCAAAACTCAGCAGTGGCAGCACATCACGGATCGGGTGAATGCAGTGGGCCTCGGCTGCCGGCGCACGGTGGAGGACATGAGGTCAAAATGGAGGGACTACTCCAGCGTCACAAAAAGAAAGGCTGCAACCCTCAGAAGAGAGAGGGAGCGGACTGGTGGTGGGAGGACCAGTCTGCCTTCCCTCACAGCTGAGGAGGAGAGGGTTGTAGCCATTCTAGGTCCGGAGGCGCTGGAGGGAGTCCCTGGCGGCATTGATATGTTCGCCCGTCGGTGTACGAGCGCACCTGAATCCCCACCGTGCCAGTCACAGGGCCCCTCCACTTCCACCTCCATCCCGCCACAGGGCCCCTCCACTCCCACCGTCACCCCCTCGGAAGACCCCTCCACCCCCTCACAAGACGCCAGGCCACCCCTCCGTTGCCGACGTTCCCTCAGGGCTGCGGTGTCTCCTGCGTCCCCAGAACGGCATTGGTCTGAAAGCCCTCCGACTCCCCTCGGCCGACCCTCGCCTCTCCAACGCAATCGCTGCGATTGCAGCGTGGAGCTCCTGAGGTCGGAGGAGCAGAAGATCGCCGTTCTGAGGGGCATCAAGGATGAGCTGACAGCTCTGAGGGAGCAACAAGAGCGTCACCATCAGGAGACGATGGCGTATCGGCGGCAGAAATTGGCCTTGGCCGTTTCGAAGCCGTCGTTCATGATACATCTCCCCACTGCCGAAGGTAAGTTCTAGTACTTTGAAAATGGGCTACATTATCACATTCAAAAGATATAGCAGGGTGGCGCAATGGTATCACAACCAACTGTCAATCCGGTGACCAGGGTTCGATTCTCGATAGGCCACTTTGTTATGGGGAAAATTCAATTCAATGACTATGTTTCATGCCCATTAAAGGTACCATTTTCCCAATGTGGCCCTTGTTATGTGTTTTCATTGTGAGACTGAAAAACTGAATACAGCTACCACACGAGTATTTCATGCTATTTTAAATGAATAGATACAATGTTTTTCGATCACTATTCATCCATTGTAGTTATGGAGTGTGTTGAATCAACAACAAAGAAATGACAGTTCACATAGCACCAATGTTAGAATGCGCAAAGGTTTGGAGGATCTGAGCCAGCTGTACCAACAGACACACACACAGAGACATACACAGTGATAGGTGTTGCTCGTTTTGTGTTCTTTCTGCTGCTGAGATGGTGGCAGAGTCCATACTTTTGTTTTCAAACACATGTTTCTATTCCCTGAGTGCACTGATATTTCAAGGCCTACTTTATTCCAACAACCCCCCACAGAATGACACAAACATGTTAGTTAAATAGTCTTCAATTCTGAAACCTACACACACTGTCACAATGAGGATATTGCATATTGTGGGAAGTACAATAAGCCTTGTAGCACAACATAACATGGGCCCCCACAGAAAACAACATCATCAGAGTGTCTACGGAATGGATGATGTTACTCTTGTACTTATTAAACACCTCTGCTGTCCCCTTGACTCCTCCATTCAGCTCATAATGATCATTCACAGTCCTGAGACATGGACTACATAGATATGGCAAGTAAGTCATGCCTTGGTTTGTAGAACAGGTGTGTGAAATCAATGAAGGATAATTGCAATACAGTGGGAACATATTGATCATTATATTTTAATTGCAACTTACAGATGTGGACCAATGGTAACTGCCGATCAATTAATCAATTCATCACAAGTAATACATGGGGCATTTCCTGTTACTCATAAAAGGTGTGGCAACATGTGAGTCCCTTAGACACAATGGCAGCTCTACAGCGTATTGTGGAGTTGCGGCGTCGTAGCGACGTTGTATACGTCAATGCCTACATCCGAACCACATTCAGCCCATTAGACATCCTTTCGGATGAGGCAATCATCCGGAAGTACCGTTTAACAAGGGCCAAAATTGAAGAGCTGGAGCTATTCACCCAGCGACACCTGGTGAGGGCCAGCAGGCGCAACTTCGCCTTGTCGCCTAGGGTGCAACTGCTGGCGGCACTGCGCTTTTACCCCACTTGCAGTTTCATGGAGGTATTGGGGGATGGCCTTGGCTTGAGTAAGTCCTCAGTCAGCAGGACTGTGACAGCTGTCACACAGGCCCTGTTGGATCTCCCTGACAGGATGACCTTCCCCACTACACCAGACACCATCACCCACATCAGCGGTGGGTTTTATGCCATTGCTGGCATCCCACGGGTGATCGGCGCCATAGATGGGACCCTCATCCACATCAGGGGCCCAAGCGAGAATGAGCCGGGTTATATCTGCCGCAAGGGCTATCCAGCCCTCAACGTCCAGGTGGTGTGTGACCCCCGCGGAGTCTTCCTGGACATCGTGGCCAGGGAGCACGCACGACTCCTTCGTGTGGGCCAACTCCGCACTCTGCCAGGTGGCAGAAGGTGGTGGCTTTGGGGGGTGCTGGCTCCTTGGAGACAGTGGCTACCCCTTGCGCCCCTACCTACTGACCCCCATC
Organism: Alosa sapidissima; assembly: GCF_018492685.1. NCBI lineage: Eukaryota > Metazoa > Chordata > Actinopteri > Clupeiformes > Clupeidae > Alosa > Alosa sapidissima. The sequence goes on along the minus strand of NC_055970.1, from coordinate 22,763,041 downwards.
CAGGAGCCCAACAGCGAGGCAGAGGCGCGCTACAACCAGGCCCATGGCCAGACCCGCGTTGTTGTGGAGAGGGCCCTGGGCATGTGGAAGCAGCGCTTCAATGTGTGAGCAACTCTGCTGGTGGCCTGAAGCTCCATCCTGCCAAGGCGTGCTGTGTAGTTGTGGTGACAGCGCTTCTGCACAACATGGCCCTCCAAGATGGCATCCCACTGCCTGCTGATGAGGAGCTGCTGGTGGAGGAGGTGGAAGAGGTCGTTCCGGTGGCTGCTGCACACCTTCCTGCTGGCCTGGAAGCACGCCGGGAATAAGTTGCACACATGTTTGGCCCCTAAACACCCACTCCCCACAATTCCCTCCCACATTCCCTACCTTTTTTTGCTTTTTCCCCCTTTTGCTTTGCTTGTGTTTGTTTATTATAATTTCCCCCCTTTTGTTTCTGTTTTTGAACTTACCATTCGTTTGCCTCCCATGACATGACGCATACCTGGGCTATGAAGCACAACTTAAATCAGTGAAAATCATGTCCCACTTTGACACTAACCATAGCACTCTGCATACTCACTAATCCACCAAGTCCCAGAGGTGTTAAAGTTCTACAAGCGAGAGGCTACTCAACTTCACCGCAGCATTCTCCAACGCCATTGTACCAACATAATTCAGCTATGTGTTCAAAAATCAATATCGTATAATACTTAGGAGTAGGCTAACTGATACACCCGCTAAACATTGCTTATGATTAGACAATATATAACATCAACACCATTCCACAAGCATACTCGTCTCGCAACCATCGAGTGTAGAACCTGTAACCACTACCATGTAGAGCATACACGCTACCGTCTCTGCCACAGCACACTCGCTTAACCACAGTATTACGGGCTAGGCTACATGGATTCCAGGAATCGTTAGCTATGTGTATGATAAGCAGATGCTTCATCCCAACACACTTAACATACGACTACAATGTAACGTTATCCTTTCTAAAGATTACAATGCTAGCCTCACAAATTAATACTGTTGGCATTCAAAATCGTATAATAATTAAGAGTAGCCTAACTGATACACCGGCTAAACATTGCTTATGATCAGACTAACATCAACCCCATTGCACAGGCATACTCGCCTCGCAACTAGAAGTGCTAGTTATAGCGAGTGTAGAACCTGTAACCATTACCATGGAAAGCACACACGCTACCGTCTCTGCCACAGTGGTCACAGCATCATTACTTCACCCATAGACTGACTTCACCACAGCATTATAGGCTACTACATGAATTCCAGGAACCGTTAGTTATGTGTATGATTAGCAGATGCTTCATCCAAACACACTATGTAAAGTTATCCTTTCATAACAAATACAATGCTGGCCTCACATAACAATACTGTTGGCATTCAAAGGCTTTATCACCAGATAACTTAACTGAACGGGTGTTCGAACGAATCTGTGCTGACACATTAGCATTAGGCTACATGTAAATTCACGAATAATAACAACACAGATGATTGCGGTCACCATAGCACTTCACCACTTACACAACTTTACGATGGTGGTTGCGAACGTTAGTTGCTACTATGGTTTTGGGAAACACTGACGCAGTGTCACGATGCATCGTACTATGTAAGTTCCACCACCATAGTCCACACGATCGTTTTAGGGAACAGTTGTGTCGTACTTGCAACCATGTTAGTTGCTACCGTAGTTAGCAACGATGCTTTTGGGAAACGCACTCCAGAGTGGCTGCCTACAGGCATGCTCAAACATGTCCTAAAACAACCCTTAATGTTCGTTTTCAAAACTGTGCAACTCACTGAGTGGTTAGTGGTGTTCGTTGATTATTAAAAGCAGATATATCGGCACAATGTATGATTTCCAGCAGTCTTATTTGCTATTGTGGAACTATCCACAACCTGAAGCATAGACGGTGGCGCAGCTATCAACGTGCAATGAGTCTTCCAACAGAAATCAATGGGATTTTACAAAATGCCAAATAAAACACGACAGAAACTGTATTTCGCTACACATTGTTTTGGAACATCAACGAACACCAGTAACCACTCGGTGAGTTGCACTGTTTTGAAAACGAACGTTAAGGGTTGTTTTAGGACATGTTTGAGTAGCCTACTACAGTATGCCCATTGCCAGCCACCCTGAGAAGTCAAAGGCGATTCAAAACGAGTCAGAAAAGTCGAGACAGGACCAATCGTCAAAATGTTGGTGTCCACCACTCTAGTTCATCTAAAACAAACCAGAAAAGGGCCTTAAAGTGCTAAAAACCGGAATTTTCCTTTAATTATGCTTATTTCTCCTTACCAGATTGACCTAGACTCAAAATTCTTTCATAATATTAATCTCTAAACTCTCTCTTTTTGGCCCTGGTCTTATGGTCTAAAAATGTTTACTTTTGCCACAATTTCATGGAAAAGCCAAACATTATAAAAAGTTTCACACTCTTCAAAAATAATCAAATCTTCACCAAAATTCTCACAGACAGTGTTTGGACAAAGCCTTACAAAAGTTACTGCTCAGAAATTTGATATTTTGTTCCATTTCAGAGATATAGACCAATAAAGTTAGACGACTTAGGCCTTTTTTCCTAGATCACCTATATTCCTATAAACCGTAAGTCCTAGAAACCTGACATTTTCAAGTATTGTTACTAGTACCCCCCACTACCCATAACCCAAAATTTGGGGCACTCTTGTCAAAAACGCTTAATTCTCCTTACCAGATTGACCTAGACTCAAAATTCTTTCATCATATTAATCTCTACATTCAGATGCATCTTTTTCACCCTGGTCTTATGCTCTAAAATGTTTACTTTTGCCACAATTTCAGAGAAAAGCCAAACATCATAAAAAGTTTCACAGGCTTCAAAAATTATCAAATCTTCACCAAAATTCTCACAGACAATGTTTAGACAAAGCCTCACAAGTTATCAAAAGAATTTGGATATGTTGTTCCATTTCAGAGATATAGGCCAATAAAGTTTGACCACTCAGCCCATTTCTCCTATATCACCTATATTCCTATATGAGTATTTTTTTTTTCTTGGATAACAGCCATACAACCATCATTAGGTGGATACCATTAACAGTGCACATTTTCAGATTTGTACTCTTTTTTGTAAAGCCCTTAATTCTATTGTCAAATGTATGCTAGGAATTTTCTTGATGTTGTGTGTTTGCTAACACACATTTTTACCATGTGAATGTGACTGCCTAATATGTAGGATTGTCAGTGGGATAATGCCTAGTACTTGTACTTGTTAGGTTGAGAGTTCGAATCCCTGGTAAACCTTTAGGCTCAAGCTCAAATGCTATTGGTTATTGAAGATTCACACCATTGAACAGCACCTGAATGACATCAGGCAATCAACATGCACAGTCATTAGTTGCCAAGAATCAGAATGCCGAGACACTCTGACATTTAGGGGAACTTCTTTGTTTACTATTTTATCATTAAGTCTATCATATTTATATTTCATCCATTAGTGTTCTTCTCTACAAATGTCTAATTAAATTTCAAAAAGTTTTCAGGTGTACTCTTTCAAAAAAGCCCTTCATTTTATTGTCAAATGTACGCTTGGAGTTTTTCTTGTGTGTTTACCAACACACATTTTCACCATGTGAATGTGACTGCCCAATGTGTATGATTGTCAGTTGCTCAGTGGGATAATGCCTTGTACTGGTGTTTCTTAGGTTGAGAGTTCAAATCCTGCTAGAAACTTTAGGCTCAAGCTGCACATGCTATTGGTTATTGAAGATTCACACCATTGAACAGCACCTGAATGACATCAGGCAATCAACGTTCACACTCATTAGTTGCCAAGAATCAGAATGCCGACACACTCTATGGTAGGGATGTTAACCGGTAGCCGGTTGGCCGAATCAACGTTGACCGGTTAAAATTTTCTGCCGCCGGTTAAAAAAAAAAAAAAAAACTATTTTTAAAGCTCCCGAATGCCAGCCAGTGTCTGTTATTACACTGTGCACACACATGTTATTGGTGTTGTATTGTATGGGGTGATATGATCACTCAATATCTAAAAATGATAAATGTGAGCATGAGCCGTCCCACGGCGGAATTTATTAAGCGCAACCACAGCACAGAGCCATGGCTCTGCCGCAGCAGAGCTCATGTAGCCATTCCGAAAACAGTTTATACGTATTCGTATTGCCAGTCATCACTGATGTCAAGTGATGGTGATGTAACTCTCAGCTGTTAAAGCGGTCCAGCAGTCTGTCGTAAGAGCAACTCTCTCAGCTGTGCTCAATTCTTAACAGCTCCTGCTTCCGTTCTTCGTAGTGAGTTTCTACTAGTCTGGTGATGGTTCGTTGTGACGGAATGTGATATGCTGGTTCCAATACATTTATCAGGTCTCGAAAACCTTGACCTTGACTCAACAATACTTACAGTGGGCAGTGCTTCGAATTGGCCAGCTTCACTTGCGGTCCGCGCGTGGGATCACGCGGTATCACGCGACTTTAATTTGTATTTTTCCAGTGAGACGCTGCAACAACCCAAACAACCGGTAGATGGCTCAAGTGAGCAGGGTGTCTCGTAAAAAGAAATGGAGCCTGGAAAACCCTACACAGACTTCACTACAGACTTCAGCAGACTGGTTTAGAAATAATATAATAGCCAGAAATATGCCTTGCCCTAATAAAGAAATATTTGGTTAACTGCGAGTGAATCCCGTTTGCAGCCGTAGAGACGCAGGACAAATTAAACATTCTGGTTTTCTCCGAGTGCAACGATGATAGACAGACATCATTTGGACAAAATATAGAGTATTAACCTCCGTTGCTCAGCCAAATGCCTTCCTGTTATGTCCTGTTATCACGGAGTTAGGCCTACAGGCGATAAACGATTTTTGATGGTCACAAGTTTACTTCATTAGGGACTGTTCGTTATTTATTTAAGGGGCTACCGGAGGAGTTTGGGGAGCATTAGTCCAAAAAGACGTGACCCTCCCTCGCCAGCAATACATTTTTCTATGACCCTCCAAAGTGATTATGAAAAAATCACTGTCAACTTTTTCCGGGTTTATCGCCTACTGTATTTTAACGTTTTCACATATTTGCCCATAAGCCGTTTATCATAGGCTATCACGAAACCAAACTACAAAGGCGAACACTTTAACAGGGGGAATTAATTGGGCATGAATCATGCTGAACGCTATTTCGCTACCTTAGAATAATAAGGTTCTATCTGCGTTTTGAGTAGGTACAACCGGGACGATTGAAACGGGGACGAATGAAACATTCCGGTTTTCTCCGAGTGCAACGATGATAGACAGTCATCATTTGGACAAAACATGGAGCATATTAACCTCCGTTGCTCAGCCAAATGCCTTCCTGTTACGTCCTGGTATCACGGAGTTACGAGCGATAAACGATTTTTGATGGTCACAAGTTTACTTCATTAGCGGTTTATTTTTTTGGATTATTAAAGAGTGTTTTTCATTTAAAGGTTTGACTTCGTGCTTATTCAGTAGAGCATTTAGTGCTCTCCCCAATCCCAGACGTTCACATTGCATGTTTGTTTGTAAAGGATGCAACCGCGAGATAGGCTATGCGTTTGACAATAAGTTGTTAACAGAACCAAGACATATAGCCCAGCAGCAATCTAGGGACTGATCGTTATTTATTGAAGGGGCCACCGGAGGAATTTTGAGTGCTTCAGTTGGAAGTTGCATGACCCTCTCTTGCCTGCTAGAAATTGTTCAATGACCCTCCGACAGAATTGTTAAAAAAAGACATGACCCTCCCCTGCCAATTGTCTTCCGCCCGCGCCACAGCCACACACTTTGTGATAACATTCTTAAATCAATATTTCCCGTGAGCTTGCATGCTACCAGTCCTTCCTTTTCAAATGTGTTGCGCCTGTTTGCACAATTTCACAAATAATCATATGTGATTAATAGTATGACAAATAATCCCTGTGCACGGGGACCGAAACAATGCATGCCAACTTTTTCCGTGTTTATCACGTATTTTAACTTTCCCCGCTGTCTTGCCGTTTTAATGTTTTCCCGTAGAATATCCCATATTTGAATACTCTCATAACAGCCCTGCCATCGGGCCTGTCTCTGTGTTGCCCTGTTGCTACCCCTTGCCCTTCCAACGAAACAGATGTCTTCAAATCATCGTTTTCCTTGCTTGAAGGCGAACTTAGAGTGATAAACCTATTTAAGTTTAACGGCGCGATTGTCGTGAGAGCACGATTCATTGGCGCTTGCATGTTCGGCCTTATGTCTACGTGCGCACCTGAGGCTACTCAGCTGCAAGAGAAATAATTTCCCCTCTTTGTATGTTCACTGCAAGTTGGCCTACCATAACTTACCAACTCTGCACTGTAGACTGGCTATTTATATTTTTCTGTGAAATAAGCAAATTTATTTGTTCAACTTTATGAAGCAGAATTACGCATAGGGTACTTGGAACATAATACATTTGACAAAGGACAGATGAATGTTGCTAGTGACAAAATATTAACTTTCAGTGTTTTACGATGTCTTTGTCATGGGGAAGTGTTTTTCCCCATGCATTTATTCTAGGTTACTGTCAGTGACTGCCGTGAGAGAAGCGGGTTCTGTGTTTCGTTCATGTCAGTGACTGACGAGAGAGAAGCGGGGTCAGTGTTGTGTTGCGTTGCGTTAATTTATTTTCATTGGGCATACCGTGCCGTGCCGTCCACAGCTTTTCAGTTCTGACAAAGCCAAAATGACTCCTTTTGAAACAATGAGTGCAGGAAGCGCGTTTGTATGGTTATATTGCTTGACGGGGGGGCCCAAGCAGCTTTCAGCCATAAGGCTACTTTGAGAACATTTCAATTCACCCGACACTAATATTCAAAATGTTGAAAACTATTTCGGCATAGCCTATAAAGCAGTTTAATTAAATGTAATGTTAGTTGTAAACAAACGAGCTACTTGGTGAGGCTTGGCCTCACAGATGCGCTCGTGCCTTAGATGGCAGGAAAAATCTTCACGATAGGCCTATTAACTAACCACCCGATTCACGTTGGCTGGGGGGAAGGGGGGCCATCAGACAATTGTGCCCAGTTAATCCGGCCCTTCCCCCAAAAAATCACACCTTCCCACCTCTGACAGCTTAAAAGAAGTCAAGAGGACTCCTTACTCACAGACCTATTCACAAACCTGCGGTTTTGAAATCCTATGCAGCTACAGGAGCTTCCAATCGCGAGGAAGCAATTTTGCATTGTATAACTAACATGCAATAACGCCGCCAACAACAACCAAAACTAGGCTAATCATTGTCAACATGTAAATTAAATGTAACATTATTGTGAATCAAATTAAAATGTTCTCTTTTGCAAACGTAGGCATAGTAACAGAATAATTTAATTATGTTACAAGATACTACATCAATCCGTATGTTTCATTGGGCTACTAGGCTATTTGTTTTGCCTTGATTCATTTAGGCTAGGCCTTTTTATTCAGGGGCCATATTCACAAAGAATTTTAAGGCTAAAAGTAGCTCCTAACTGGCGAATTTAGGAGCAACTCCTAAAAATAATGGGCGTGTCACTCCTAACTTTAGGACTTTAGGATTTTTTCACAAAAAGTAATTCACGAAGCATTTTAGACCTAAAAGTAGCACCTAAGTCTGGGACAGCTTAAGTCGAGAGGACTCCTAACTCACTAAGACCTATTCATAAACAGCTTTTTTGTGGCATTTTACGTTGCGATGTTTTGAAATAGCCTATGCGCAACAGGAGCTTCCAATCGCGAGGGAACAATTTTGCATTCATAAAAGGGATGCAATAACGCTACCAACAACAACACAAACTACTCATTGTTAACATGTAAATGAAATGTAACGTTTCATTGTGAATCAAATTAAAACGTAGCCTAGGGATATGGTGACAGATTAATTTAAGAATGTTGCAAAGGTAGGCTACTGCATCAATCCATATAGGCCTATGTTTCATTAGGCTACTAAGCTATTTGTTTTGCCTTACTCTTTATTCATTTAGGCTAGGCCTTTTTATTCAGTTATTAATCATCCTCCGTCCTTTGCACTACTTGTGTAGCGCACGCATTCTCCGACCTGTCACCTGTCAGTCATCATCGGAAGAGAGGTGTTTGGAATTCCCGCGTTACAATCGTCAGCCAATCAAGGTGGTCACTTCAGTCAAGCTCGTGCATGAGTAATGACGTCATCCATAGCCACGAAGACTCACTCCTAGTTTAGGAGTTGTCTGAAAGGCTTTGTGAATAACTTTTAAGAGAAAACTCCAATCTAAAATCTTTAAGTGCGATTTAGGAGTAGCCTACTCCTAGTAGTAAGATAAAAGCCTTTGTGAATAGCCTACGGCCCCAGTTATTCATCATCTTCCGTCCTTGTGTAGCGCACGCATTCTGAGACCTGTCACTCATCATCGTAAGGGAGATCTTTGGAATCATGCCCACGTTACAATCATCAGCCAATCAGCCAATCAAGGTGGTCACGCTTGCCCATTTACCCAAATTAATGGTCGAATATTACTGATGATCATTGTTATTTAAGAACATGCAGTGTGCGTAGGGTACCAAAAACATCTTGCTCGTAAAAAAGCATCATAACGCACATTCTGGCGGGTCTGTTATTTACTGTAGGCTGCGCAAACCATTCATTCATTCAACCTTTATTTATTCTCGGAGGGTCATTGAGGGAAGCCCTCATTTTCAATGAAGCCGAAATTACAGAAGCGAAGCAAAGCGCTCCACAAACAAGACAACATTCGAGGCCTTCTGTTGAAGAATTTTATATAAAGCCTGCGCTGACAGTAATCCTCCTGCCCCTGATAGGCCTACCACAGCTGTGGATAGTGTGGAATGTTCAAGTAATAACACAATCCAATGTGTGTCTCAATTGTCCCCCGCTGACCACCTCACACATTTCTCCAGATTTTGCAACGAACTTACATGACACAATGCCATAAAATATGCCAGTTTTAGGACACATAATAATGTTTGTAATGATACCAGGTAGGCCAGGTATTGTCGAAGGTGCATGGTGAAGTGAAATTATTACTTTGGAAAACAAACATTTGCCGATATCATCGCCGATTATTGCAATAGATTCTGTGTTCTGGACTGCAGGTAACTTGTTAAGCCAGTGGTTATCAAACTTTTATTTCATTCCCCACTTTGATCAAGGGGCATGACTGATGATAGTGGAGATAACGTGTTATCCCGAGGCTTTTGCAAGTCAGCATCTTCGACGGTAGTCTATTAAAAATATAAGTTTTCGATGTCCCAAACGGAGAGCCATACTTTATTGTTTTTAACGATCTCTATGCTACTCACAAAAATGTAGGCATGGGGACATGATGAAGTAGGTTATCCAACTGTCGTGTGTTAAATTATTGTGATTACGAGCCAGTGGTTTTCAAACATTATGCGTGACTCGGACATTTAACTAAATGCAACAGGCTCATATCGTCCTCGCATTCGCAAAATGAGGACCAGTGTTTTGGTATATGGGGAGGGAAGTGGCGCGTCTGCAGTCAGCCAAATATGAATGTAATTCTGCGGCATAAAGCAGATGTATTTGTTTATTGTACAGAAAAATAAAAATGACATGTCAAGCAGTCAATTGACTACATTGCAGTCAAGAAGTAGGGCAAATTAATTTACGAAACCAAAACGTGGGTCATAGTTGTCTAAGCCTCTATTGTAGCCTGTTAAAAACGTCGCCAGATAGTATTAAATCGGCAACAACATTGTTTTCTGCAGAAGCCTACCCAAGGCTACAGATTAATTCTGAACAGTTATTTCTCTACTGGCTCAATTATCACACCACTGTTTTGATTTGCGTAGTTGCGTTAACCCCAACACTGACAATAATGTAGACAGCAAATTTCGATTTCGATTTTCGTGTAGTCAAGCCTTAAGCCATACCCAAGTAGCCTAAATCGAGGTAATGTTTAATTATGCTTGATTTATTTTGTTATTGAATTCGTAGGCTGGGATTACTCTCGGCAACAATTATGTAAGGGACGGCAGGCAGAGCGATGTACAGTGGCAGAGCGACGCACAGTGGCTGAAAGTGGTACTAAAGCTTCACGCAGCTTCACGCCGCGTAATGCGCGAATGAAGTGGTCATTTGAAAGCGATGCCCACTGTAACCCTCTATACCCCATAGCGGCCGGCCGCAATGAGACTTAAAGAGACACCTGCATTGGTGGATACATGAACACCAGACTTTTATTTTGACACACTTAAATGGCTAGGTCGCTATTGACATTTCTCCGGTATTTTTGAGTTTAGCCTACTACACACGCTGTTGACTGACCGGCTGAAGACTTACAGTGCCTCTGGAGTTATGGCTTCTAATAAGCGTCCGCGTCTTTTCTCATTAGATGAGATAGTATTGATGTGCATCCACCATGTTTTGATGTCAGTGACGATCATATTAATGTAAGAAAATGACAAAATAAAAATATGAAAGTGTAATATATTTATTAACGTTATCATCCTCCCGTTTGTCATGACTAACTTAGCTGCCTCTCTGGCATAGCCTATTCGTATGGCTGTCACTGTGAAAGTCAGTTTGAGTTTAGCTAGCACCAGCAAAATATAGGCATAATTCAGTGATGGGTCATAACCTAATTAACCATAAAGTTTAGGAAAAACCTATGCCAGGTATATTCACAGTTATATCTTAACACATAACGTTAACATTACTCCTTTCTGGCATGTTCATTAAAGATAACATTATTTTTATCCCACTTACAGATAGTTATTGCAAACTACTACTTATGTATCTGTTCTCTCTCAATGAGTTTTTATGTTGACTAATAAGGCATGAAAAAAAAAAGGTTTGGTTCCTGTTGGTTGTCAGTTGAGGTCATGGACCCCCCCCCCCCCAGTGGCAGCAAGGGATAGGTAGGAAATCAGTCCCTCCAGGATTTTGCGAGAATTTTTTGAGATTGTTGCGACCGATTTTGCGACAACTTTTCTAAAACATTTCGATGGAAGTTGCAATGTTTTTAGCTGTTTCTTGCTTATTAAAAAGGATAAGTAAAGGTAAATAGTAAGGATTACAGAAAATCAAAGTAGGCCTACTTTATTTGTGTAAATGCTTTATTCACAAAGCAATATAACCTTTCATAGAACTGTCCAAAAAAGACAGTCCCCTAAAGAGATGGCATCATGTCATATGTTTCAATACATTCATATGTTTTGTAATTCATATTAAGTTCATATCTTTTTAATAATTCATAGTCTGTGGCCTGCATAATTAGGCCTACTAATAGCCAAGTAAGTATCTTGTAATTTCATATTGATTTAAACTATTTGACTACACTTCTCTTTAATGTCATTACATTGGTGGTGTACTAATTGACTGCCTGCCCCTTTCAGATTCCAAAAATAATTCAGTGGAAATGCATGGATTCAGTTGCTTCCAGTAGCAGCAACTGGAATCCATTCATTTTTACGGAATTATTTTTGGAATCTTATCCCTTATCATACCTATTTGTTCGTACTCGTCGCTCGACTTATCGTGACTAAATTCAAGATGGCGTCGAACGGTAAAATTCCTTAAGGTACTGTCTGTATAAATCGTCTTGTAAATAAACTACCAGTACTTTTTCAAAGTTCTCTATGTCTCGTTTTAAATGTCAAGGCCTTCGGAAGTCTACCAATGAAGTATGGAGATACTTTGAGCCTCGTAAATGGTGTAAAACAGTGATTTATTTGCATGGCTAGGCCGATGCCCGAGGCACCACAACGAAACACTGTGTTGGTAGCATTGGCTAACTAGCACCAGATTTCTGAGTGCAGGGGACAAGCCAAGGTGAGCTATGAAACATACGTTCACACTCGGTATCATGTTTCAACACACTTTAGGTCAAAATCACACAAGGTGATAGGTCAATATCCTTTAAGGACCTGATCAACTGTGTTGTCTTTCTGGGGAAACAGGAGCTGTCTTTCAGGGGCCATGACGAGACCACCTCATCTACTAACCGTGGCAATTACGTTGAGCTTCTTTCTTTTTTAGCGGAACGCGATCCTGTTTTGCACCACCATCTCGCTACCAACAAAGTTTTCACTGGGACGTCAGGTATGATACAGAATGATTTGATTCAAGATGTTGCTGAAGTGATGCTGGGTGACATTAGGTCCTCCATATGTAGCGGTGATGGTGGATGAAACCACCGATGCGAGCAATGCTGCCCAGCTATCTCTGGTCCTCCGTTATGTGACAGATTCAGGTGTGAAAGAACGCTTCATTAAGTATGTCGATGTGACTCGGGGGAAGAGGGCAGGTGACATCGCTGCTCTAGTTCTTAACTTCTTAGAGGAGCATGACTGTTTGCATAAGGTTGTAGCACAGTGCTATGATGGTGCTGCTGTAATGGCATCTGGCATTAACGGCGTTCAGGCTAAAGTGAGAGAGCAAGCTCCAATGGCCTTGTTCATCCATTGCTACGCTCACACATTTAACCTTGTGTTGGCACAGGGTGTGTCGAAGATACGAGAGTGCAATGTCTTCTTCTCACATCTTTCAGGCTTGGCGTCTTTTTTTTCCTCGATCGCCGAAACGAACAGAATTGCTCGACAAGATTTGTGAACGGCGACTTTCTCTACCCACGCAATGATTTTAACCCTCTTAAGTCGAGAGCCAACAGAGGATGATTTCCAGTCATTGAGGGAGGCACTCCAGGGGTCTTCCTGCGCGATGGCGTGGCTCCTGGAACCTGAGCCCCAAGGAAGTTTCCTTGCTCTGCCGGAGGACCTCACAGCTTTGGTTGTGCGGTCCATAATTTCCCGGCACCCGAACCAGGGCTCTCAGGCCATTGCAGAGGCAATGGCCGTCACTGACCAGCAGCGGGATGCTGCGCAGGCTGCCACGGTCGGCCAGAGCACCAACAGCCTTTGGCACTCACTTCGCGAGGGCAGGCTGACCGCCAGCAATTTTGGTGCCGTGTTGCCAGCTCTGCTGAAGGGGAGAAATGTGACTCCATCCATCAGACAGGTTGATGACCCAAAAGTCTCTCAACAACGTCCACGCCATCCAGTGGGGGCGTATGAATGAGAAGGAGGGCATCAAGGCGTTTGAGCACCTCAGGGATGCTGGGTGCTTTGCCAGATGGGTTGGTGGGTGAATCCTCCATTATCGAGGTCAAGTGGCCTTATAACGCCCGAGACCAGACGATAGACGAGGCTTTGAACAACAGAGACTTCTTCCTCGAGAAAGTTGATGTATGCCTTGAAACCAAAACATCCATACTGGCACCAAGTGCAGGGGCAGATGCACCTCACCGGGGCAGAGCGGTGCGCTTTTGTGACCTGGACCACTAAGAGTGTCCTGGTCCTACAAGTGGACGTTGACCAGTCTTGGGCTCCAAATCTTGGGCTGCTGGAGGGGTTCTATAAATCCATCCTGTTGCCTAAACTGTTGGAGAAATAAATTAATTTGGTCAACTCTATGGTCATGTTTGGTTTCCAGTTTCTGTTTTCAGATTAAAGACAATTTAGGCTTAGGCTAATGATTACATCATTAATGGCAATGATAACATGCCCAAATTTACATTAGTTGCATACCTACATTTTGACATTTTCTTGATCAATCAAACCTGATCACAACATATACAGTATGCTCACTGAATACATTTTTATCCTCACTGAATACATTTTCATGCTCACTGAATACATTTTCTATACGTGACACTCGCACAGCTGATTTGTGTCAGTTTAAAAAGGTCACGGTTACTTCGAGGAGGTAAGTTAAGTTCCCATGAGTAGCCTGTGGTTAGCATACATCACTAGATAACCTGATTAGTGCCACAGCTTCACAATTGTAAAAACTAACGAAAGCATTACTTACAGAGAATTGTAAAATGCAGGTGCCGCAAGGATCCTAACGACTTTCAGTGTATAAATGTACAAACACAGGCCTTTTTTCTATTGTGTGTTCACCGCTGATGAGAAGCTGCTGCGTCGAGTCTACCAACTACCACAACTGACTTGTTAACTCTACTTTGATCAGGTTGGCTCGTTCCTCAACGAGCTCGCGACCTTTCTAAAATCAAATTCAAAATCGTTCTGGAACAGTTTGAACATCAACCGTTTTCAAAGTTCCTATGATGTATGTATGATATATTGTGAAATTCATTATATTATGAAAATGATATATTGAACCAGAGATGGTTGATAAAGCATATGTAAGGGTATGTCATTGAACTTTTGACTTTTTAATCGTGTCATGGTGTTGTAAATTTGAAGAGTAAAGGAACAGTGTTTGTAAATGGCATTAATTTCACCTGGTCCATCCGAGCAGCATCCTGTTTTCCGTCTCCAGTCCGGCATGTCTTCGTGAGTCTTTTAAACATTTAAAAGTAGGCCTATGTACACAATATTTTACTACTTTCACTTAGGTCCAAGAACTTCAATAACCATAACAGTCCTCAGTGTAAAATAAATAAAAACTACTAGTAGCCTAATCACAGAATAAATGGAAGCTAACAAAATATTAGATGTGCCACTCAATGGATGACTAAAGTTAAACGTCTGGTCATGTAGTACATTTGTTTCTTATGTAAAATGCATTGTTATTGCAGAAAATCACACAGGAGGCTTTATTGTGAGTTCATACAAATAGATACTTCCCCACAAAATGCACAGCAAAGCACACAGTAGGTACAATGTGATGCTGGTGATAAGTGTCAACAAAATTCCTCACGGTACCAACCTGACGATGACGGACTGAGCAACATTCCTTCCCTTCAGTACTGCTGGCAACACAGGTTGCAATCCAGCAAAGTACACTCCAGTAACAGTAGTGAAAGGTAGATTGCGCCGTATAGGCTCGCAATCCAGTAAAGCACACCCCAATAATGTTATTAGAATACATAAACTGTAATGTAAGTGTAAAATGCAAAATGTGTAAGATGTTAAGAGTTCACTTTTTCATTATAAATGACAGATATCCTTAATAAGGGGCCCTTGGAAATTAACAAGCACACAGCAGACCTGAACTATATCATTTGCAAAGCTTTTGAGGTGGCTAGGAATCATGTCAAGGATCTTGAACTGCTTGAGTCTCAAATTAGCACGTTCTACATGAATTCGGTTCTGGGTGACGTCTTTTGTAGCTTGCACTTCACTAGGTGTGAACCTGCCATGGTGAAGGAACGGGGGTATATTTACTGTCACACCTGGAGGGACAATGTCTTGAATCAAAAAACCTTTGTCGGCCATGATTGATGAAAGTGTTCCATCTAGAACCAGCCAATTTCTTGTTTTTGTTTTGTTTAACCCCACCATGGAGAACACTCTCTCTGCGGGGACCCGCATTGGAGTGGGGAAGAACTAAAACCAGTTTGGCAATTTTAGACAGCCTCCCAAATCTGTCCATACCAGTCACCTTTGAATAAATGAACCAAGAAGGCCAAATTACTCTATTAAATATTTGTACTTTTATTATGTTGATTAAGTAAATGTGTGTGTCAAATGGTGCAGAATATTTCTTACTTTGTTTTTCATTGATACCATATTCCCCCAAAAACCCCTTAATGTCAAAGGTGGTTGGGTCTGGGGGCATGGGGATATTCATCAGTTGGTATTCCATGACCTCCTCACTGAGCTGATCATGCTCTTGTGGTCCTTGAAAAGGAAGGAGTTCAGGAAACCTAAAAAGAACACATGTGCATTGAACTGATTAAGATACAGTGGGAGAAACAACAGTGTTTGTTTTGTGTTCATCAAACATCTGTTCAAAATGTGAAAACTTGTGGAAATGTGGAATGTGCAAACCCTTACCTGTCAACAAAGTAAATGGCATCTTCCACACTCCACACTCTGTCCTCTGCTGCACATCAACAAATGTGGCATTCTTAAGCAGGACCTCCTTCAGGGGTAGTTTGTCCACTGCATACTCCACAGCCCTGACAAAAAATCCCAGTGCTGGCTGCTGGAATCTCTCTACCTCCTGTCTCTACCTCCTATCTCAAGGAGCCTATTCAGAGTAGCTCTGGTGGTGAACCCAATATTCAGCTACCAGAGATTTAAAGCAAATCAAAGAGTAATGTCTTTCGTCCATAGGATTCCAAACAGAATTAATTAACAATCAGGAACAACTACAAATGTCAACTTCAATAACCATCTTTAAGCACAATCCATCACATCAGTGATATCACCAAAGAACAGTCCTCACAAACAGTGTATTTATGGTCAGTGAGCAGACAGTATACAGGGCCGTTTCAAGGAATTTGGGGGCCCCAAGCAAAATGGACATGGAGGCCCCCACCCACCGCACGCAAAGCCTACAGGAACCACAGCATAGCCATACAGTTTAAATTCACCCACACTTTATATAAATAAAAAATGTTGACAGTGCAAATACTGCTGTTGCATATATATGCTGTGCATTAGTTTTGAACATTTGCAAAAACACCATCGTACCATAAAATCCAATGTCAGCTTCTTCCTCATGAATGGAGGATGAAGTTGATGGTGTACCTGGGAAAATAATTGAAAAAAAATCTGAGATTACCTGTTAAGGCGAGACACGGCAGGTGAAAACATCGTTTTTTCATGCACTGGTCAATTTCGAGATTTTGAGCTAGTATGTTACCTTAGCATGTATTCTATCACACTACTACAACAAAATAGTCCGATTTACACATTTAGGTGTTTATTTCATTATATTGTGTCTACTCGCGCCTGTATATTTCTCCTAAATTCAGCAAAAGTTAGCATTCTAACCTTGCATGCACTCCCGCGACCGTGGTCCAAAACATAACATGTGTACTACCGTTGGAAAGCTCTGTTTTTCCTGTATCACGCTATGTGATCCATATATGGACACTTCCTTTGTATCAGTAACCAATCGCGAAAGTTCAAAGGCGAGTCTAGGCTGAGAACGGAATCTCATTGGCTGTCTTTCAAGGCTGTTTTCTCAAAATGAGTTTCCACTCACACTCTGAGCTCAAAAACTCCACTTCAGAAGCACGTACATACACCAAACTTTCTAGACTTATGCCTAACTATATGTCGAAGATTTCTACAGAGGGGTTTGTTGATATATTATTCCTAGCCTGACTTACATGACATTTTATGCCTAAAAACATGGAAAAAAGCGATTTTTTTAGGGCTAGTGACATAATTTTCTGATTTACAGGATAACAAAAGTAGATATTCATAAATCCCTCTGTAAATGTTTTCCCATCTAATATCTGAACACAATGAAAACATAATTTTGAACTTGGCTGTATCCAATGCTCAGGTTTCGTGCCTTAAAATGTATGCAAATTAGCGCATATTTAATTAGATAATGCCTAATTTGCATATGTAAACATTAAATTACAGCAAACTTGTAATACATTTTTTTCTCATATTAATGTAAGTAATCAACTGGGGAAGTTTCATAGTGATATCTGCTTGTTAAAAATTTTACCCTATTCACCTGTAGTGTCTCGCCTTAAGTACGTTTGACCATTTCACTGTTAGCATATTGGAAATGGTCATTAACAGCTCAGCGAGAGAAATTCACTCTACCTTCATCAGTGGAGGTATCCTTAGGAAGAGCCTAAGGGCTGAGACATTTAAGCAAAGCACCTTGAGGGAGAAATAAAAGATATGTTAGCATTTCCATATTTTGATATTTAGAAGGGATGCAGCTGCTTTCACAACTACCAATGCTTACTGTAAAAACATCCCAAGCTAATGTTATACATTGACCCAGGCGTACTTGTATCTTAACATAGCATTTAAGCATTCTGCTGTTTGAGAATTAAGACAGACGCACCCCTTGCTTTAAAGACAGTAAACAGCTGGCGTGCATGAATACTGCTAGACATGAATGTTCCAGTCTGCTTTGATGCACGGAATTTATCGTGTGGTTTTCCTAACCCCCATTTGGTAAATAGATTATCACGGTCGATTAGTAGCCTATAGCAGAGAAGCTATGCCACCTTCATCAAAACCTATTACAAAGCTATAGCAATGTTATGTAATTAAATATGATAAACAGTGATTCTGGAACAGATCTGCGTCTTCCTTATCCCGTTAATAAACATATTCCGTCCGTTTGGAAAAAAAAAAGTTGCGCTAACTGTTCAAGTTTGTTACAAACAGCATGGGCTGTCAGTCAGGTAGTTAACATAAAAATGTTTTTGCTAGGCTAGCCTTCCGGCTGCGACATTACACCATTTGTACAAGACAAGTAGAGCTATTTTATCCAGTGTAATTTATCACTTACCACTATCTTGTTTTTTCTTGTCATCCTCTACCTTTCTCTTCTTTCTTTTCTGGCTTCCGGACGCATAACTCCGCTTCATTATGACTGCGAGGTTTTATATTTTCCCGGCAGCAGAGATCACAAACTGGCTGGCTGCTGTCAGCGACTACTGAGAGGGGCCCCCTTGAGGGGGATCCCGGTATTGCCGGTAATCCGAGGTACCTGTCTAGTTTTATTCCATAAATATATTGTTTTTATAGACGTTAGTGGCATGCGCTATCAAGAGCTTCCATGTGCTACGCATGTTTGTCAACATCGCAAAAACAATAATTTTCGCACAACTTGGTGGAAAGGTGTAGCACAGGCCAAGGAAAACCTATTAATTTCTGAAGCTGATCGTATAAAGTATTTCCCATATCGTAGTCTATAGGCCTAAGCTCGCTCACAACAACAGCAAAAATGAAACTGAGAGGATGTCTCCGCGAAGACACCGCTGTTACATTAAATGCGCACTCAATCGCGAATCGACACAGTAAAAAAACAACGACTGCTGGTAGTAACGAAGGTAAATTTCAAAACATTTTGTATGGACTCGCAGTGATGGCCTAGTAGGCCTAATGTGAATCGCGGACTATAAAGTAAAGGAGATTTTCACCAAATAAAGGCAGTGTTGTGGGTTGTGTTTTTACAACGTGTTGGCACAAAACTTAATTTCTGTCATAAACGAAGTAAGCTAAGCGTTTCTCCATTGTCAACGTGAACTACCGATATGTTCAAGCGTTTAAGTGACAATGTGGTTTAATGGGTTAACCTGACGTGAGTCAGACAGAAGATGGGCCTGTCTTAGTTCCTGAATCCTGTCCCTCTCAAGTCATGTTAGGCTAAATGGTGTGATTAGCAACTAGAATAAAAAAAAACATCCCGCGAGTGACACCTGACCATTTTTATATACTAACCTTTTTCTTTTCTTGGGGGGGGGGGGGGGGGGGGGCGCTGCCGCCACTGTTAAAAAAAATTCTAGCGGAAACACTGCAAAGACACTTTATGTGCTATCGACTTATTCATGCTTATGATATGCATTACACACTAACTGCAATCATATCCAGGCCCATTTTTGAGACATGTAGGCTTACTCCCAACATTGAGTGCCCAGGTGATCTTATGATACATTTAAAGCATTCTCTGCATTTCTATTGCCTGTGTACTAAGAACCTTTTAGTGTAGATAATACCATACTGTATGTAACATTGTATAACACCTTGCTACTTAATGTATGATTACAGGTAATTTACCTGTATGTTTCTAAAGTCTGTTTAAGATATTTCTTGACATTCTACATCTAAAATATAAATGTAAATCCATCATTGTGCCTCACCAGTTACCACTGCCTGGTGATGGTTGGTTGCATCTCAGTACAACATCCACTAGAGGGAAGCATTTCATCACTTAAATGATTAACGGAATGCAGGCACAGCAAAGACACACATGAGCAATTACAGCAGTTTAGTTTTGGTAAAATCTAAGTCTGTGGCTATTATGACAGAGAGAGAGATGCTGGCAGCTGAACTTCCTCAAACCACAATATTAGAACAGTACTATGCACTTATTAGCAGAGTAGAAGAGTACTATTAGAACAGTACTATACCCTGGAAATCCAGAGTTCTCGCGAGAGCACAATGGAATTGTCTCTGCGAGACACTCTGGCAAAGAGCAATGATGCACGTTACTTTTACCCCAACATTTCGGGAAACCAGCTAAACTGGTGAAGACAGCGCTGCAACGTTGGAGGACAGTACATATTGGTCGTAGTGTTATCCGATTGCGTCGAAGTCCGAAATAATTCAGAGTAAACATGGTCTAGTGTTATCCAATTGCGTGCAGTGAGATTTTTAAATGCATGCTCTTTGCTGCCCCTCGAGTTGGACCATTGCATTGTTCTTTGCCAGACCCTTAATCTTTCTAGATTATCAGGGTCTGGATTTTCCAGGCTAACAGCAATAAGCTACTCTGAGTACTATGCTGTAGTAGCGGCTACCATAGTGACTGAAAGCATGGGGAGTATCCTAGGAATTCGATTCAATGCCAACAAATAGCCTTTGTTTTCTTATGTTTGGCAACTGACCTTGACAAATGTTAGACTGCTTAAATCTATTTCTCAACAATAAGCAGCATGGCTGACATACTGACTACTGATGTGTGCTGACCTCTGAAAACTGAAATCTATCTACATGTGTTTTGATGTAGAGATCTTTGTCACATCAAGTCATCTGTGAGTAACCACGGGTACAGTCTGGTTTTGTCCATGTTTGCATTTGCAATCTTTCATTGCATTAATGGCAGCGTTTGCAATTAGTGAGATTAATTGCAGTGACACTCATCATACTCCCAACTCATGATGTGTTTCGTTACAAACATGCACTACATTTTCTACTTTAAAGCTGCAGTTGGCAAGATTTTTTTTATCATATTCACTGAAACCGACACTAAGCTCCAACAGAACAACATAAATCAGCCGGTTTTAGAAAAAAACTGCACTTCTACCTCAATCAATCAATCAATCAAATGTTTATTTGTCACATACATTATACAGGTAGCCTATAAATGCAGTGAAATGCTTGTTCCACTGACTCCAAGACTGTGCAAAGTATATATATATATAAAGAAAAGGGAGAAGAATAAAGAAAGAAAGTGCAAAGTGTTTAGGCTATGCTGGTGTTCCTGCTACAATCCTCATTTAGAATCCTGATAGCCTGGGGGTAAAAACTTTTCCGCATTCTCTCCGTGTTGGACTTCAGGCAGCGGTAACGTTTCCCAGACCGTAGGATAGAGAAGAGGCAGTTGTTGGGGTGACTGGGACCCCTGATAATTTTTCTTGTTCTCGACTGACATCTCCTTATGTAAATTTCCTGTAGGTTGGGTAGGGATCTTTTGGTGGTACGTTCAGCTGATCTCACTACTCTCTTCAGAGCTTTACGGTCTAGCTCAGTGCTATTACCATATCAAGCTGTTATACTCCCAGTGATAACACTTTCAATGGTGGTTCTGTAAAAGTTCTTCAGTAGTTGTTGAGGTAGCTTGAAGTA
Source organism: Alosa sapidissima (assembly GCF_018492685.1). Lineage (NCBI taxonomy): Eukaryota > Metazoa > Chordata > Actinopteri > Clupeiformes > Clupeidae > Alosa > Alosa sapidissima. Next base: position 22,741,757 of record NC_055970.1, on the reverse strand, counting down.
CTTGAGGCGTCTGAGGTGGAAAAGACGCTGATGACCCTTTTTCACCAGTGAATTAATGTGCTTGGTCCAAGTCAGGTCTTCAGTAAAATGGACTCCAAGATATTTAAAATTCTCTACCCTTTCCACTTGAAAGTCATTGATCATAAGTGGTTGATAAATCTTATGCTGATCACGCCTGAAATCTATAAACATCTCCTTGGTCTTCGTAACATTCAGGAGGAGGTTGTTTCCCTGGCACCAGTTAGATAACCTGTCTACTTCACTCAAGTAAGCCTGCTCATTGTTCTTTGAAATGAGGCCAACTACTGCTGTGTCATCAGCAAACTTTACAATGATGTTGGAATCATGTACTGCTGTACAATCATAAGTGTAGAGGAAATACAACAATGGACTTAAAACACATCCCTGTGGCGCTCCTGTATTGAGAGTAAGGGATGAAGAGATGTGACCACCCACCCGCACGGCCTGGGGTCTGCCAGTCAGGAAGTTAAAAATCCATTTACACAGAGATAAATTCAGTCCAAGATCTTCCAACTTAGTGAGTAGTAATACAGGTTTGATTGTATTAAATGCTGAGCTAAAATCTATAAACAGCATACCTCCACCTAGAGCCTGTTATTTGTTTTGCAAAAATCCACAGCTCCTGGTTCTTCTGGTCCAATCAGAGCAGGGCTGTGTGAGATCTGACTGTCAATCACAGTCTGGTGCTCACTGACGAGCACAAACTCGATAAGAGGGTGCTCGGTGGTAGTGGGGGAGGGGCATGAGAGTTGTAAACATTCAACATTTTGGCTAAGTCCCCTCAATCTGTCAGACTTGCCAACTGCAGCTTTAACTCAATAACTTTTATTACCTTTCATACGGAACAATTCTGCCATTACAAAGGCTAAGAGCAGTATCTGCACTTTTTCAAAAAAAAAACAATGTTGCACAAATAAGAAGTACATGATCTGCTCTTCAATCTGTTAAAATTTCATATGGCTACCTAATACATTTCTTAGCTAAATTTACATTTTTAGTTTGCAGTTTGTATAGAAAAGTAGAGGGAAACCAAGGTCAGAGTGAAGTATCTGCCCTTAGTACCTTGATTTCAATTGCCATTACTGCATTCTGCCTTTGTTTCACTTGCCCTTACTCTAATAGGGTGTGTGTGTGTGTGTGCAGGGACAGACTGGGGCTAAAAAAAGGCCCTGGACTTTCTTCTAAAAAGGCACACTACCATTCACAATCACACACACATTAGGTGTCTATCATGATACAGTCTCACAATATTAAATGCCAGTGAAAGTATCATATTCAAAATAGTCAGTCAGATTTTACAAAAAGTAATTAACATATACGTTGACAAATATAAGCAGCAGTGTGCAAAGGTGTCAAAGGTTAGGTTTTGGTGTGCAGCATTGCAATATTGCTTGACATGAAAGTCTACAAGAATACCCGATTGATTTTGTTCCATTTTTACATAAATGTTTATAAATGACAGAGTTGCCATTGTTAAGGCATCAAGCAGCATATCTTCACTAAAAATGTAGTAAGTACCTCCTCAATTAATATAAAAACCGAGTGATTATGATCACTTGCTACACTTACTGCAACATGTTATTGTATGGCCATGTAAGTATAAGCAGTAATGCAAAGGCAAAGTGCAGTATAGCTTATAAAACTACCAAATTTTGCCTAAATGTCAAAAAACAAAATGTTTAATGTTCACCTCACTTTGATCTATCTAAGTATACCCCTTGTTGTTGAATATCATTTGATGCTTATACTTGGTGTAAGAAAAACACAAAAAGCTGTTTTTCTCAGTTTGGCATTTTTGCAGATACTGCTCTTTGGCTTTGTAGGGCAGAATAGATAAATGAATAAATATCAGCATATTGGTATTTGGGGTGACCTTGATTTTAGTGAAGGAAAAAAAAAAAATTAATCCTTGAACATGTAATTTTACTGACATTTACATTTGCAATGGACATTTTCCATGTACTTTCCCCACCATTACTACAAATTAACAGTGACCTAATATGACAATTTATGTCATAAATGACAATATCTTTCTCAACACTAGGTGGCAGGAGAGTACTTTTGGGGATTGGAACAGCCTGGAACAGTGAAAACCATTATGGGCAAAACTGGAAACATCTTAAAATACAAACAGTGCTGTTTGAACACTGTAACATGAGACATGATATTTCCTTCTCTCTGTTGTTTGTTTAAATAACTTCCTGAGGCACCAGTAGTCATCCATAGCATTGTGTGGGTGATTCAAAACGTTTGGCTTAAATCAAACCCTCAAACTCCCCACAGAGAAAAGAATAAATAAAGAAAAATAAAATTTCCCTGTGCAGGGAGGAATGCCCAGTGAATCCCTCAGCTTTCCATCAGGGAAAACAAAGAATAACATTTTAGTCCCTGCAAGATGTGAAACTCCATGAAAATATTTAAATGTAATTTTGCTAAAGATAGTTTAGCTCTATTTTCCATTGTGGTCTTGAACGGTAACACATTGCACCATTATGGCATGAAAAGTGAGGTGACACTTTGTAAGTGGTCTTGCCTCTGGTCTACCTGCAGGCCGTTCAGAGGCATAGTTATGCAGGAAGCCTTTGCAATTTCCTTTTGGTCTGCGTCATGAACGCAGAGCTACGCCTTGCGCCCAAACCACAACCACATGGCAGCTCAGAAAACACAGGAATTTTCCCATTGACTTAAAAACTCAAACCCTCAGCCAGCCAAATCATTACAGCCTGGGTAAATAAATCACCGATGATTCAGACGGTTCAGTGTTATGGTGGCATTTTTTTTTTAACTATGATATTATCATGGCTGTGTTTGCAGTGTGTGACTGATAAGAGTATAATTTGTGTTTTTCTTCACATTGCCAGAAAAGCAGATGTTCTGCGATCTCTTGGGGACATCTCTCTTAGAGGTTGGCATCTCGGAGAACTCAGTCATGTCATCTGACTAAATAGATACGGCCCACTTTGTAGTCAACATCAAAGCTGGGATGTGCATGAACAAACAAGTGCTGTGATCAGACACAAGTAGGTTCCAGACTGCTATCAAACGCAAACCCACATGAGGAGTTCGAGTCACGGATATGTGCATGTATGCCAGTTCCACACTCTCATCTCACACACCTGCCAGGGGGAGTCCTTTCACTTTGACTTTTGAAGTGTGAACTTGGGCTCCTATGACTGAACTTTCTCCCCGTTACCCCTATTGGAGTTGCAGAGTTTAAAACATGCCCAAGCACTACACCAAACATTAATACACATAGGACTGATACTGACAATTCTGTCTCGAAAGAAGCGGCTTAGAATTGCAAATTCAACGGATTGTAAACGCAAGGGTAAGTCAGAGTTGTACTGTAGCAACTTCTTTAATGTGAGGCCCTCTGATGGACAGCTGTGGTACAGCAGCGTAAGAGTGTGAATCTGGATATTGACTTTCAAAAACATTATTCATTCTGGTCTGTTCAAAGGCATTTGAAATGATTTGCCCATGATAATAAAAAAAAGTCTTATTATGTTTAAATATTTAATGGATTTCTCATCTAATGGCCATGCACATGTTTTTCTTCCATCATGTTATGTAAGTTTTAGTCTTAGAAATGTGGCTAGACTGTTTTTGTGTGAAAATGGACAGATTGCACTTCTGACTGAGCACAGGCAGCAATTGCTTGTGACACAGACAGTAAGTGATGTTAAAAATCAATGTGACATCTCCAAAGTAAACTGCTGTGACAGCCGCTTTTCTGAGGCCCTGTGAATATGGCGGACACACAAAGAGGATGCCATCACTTTATTTGTGTGGAATAGTAATCAGATTTCCCAAAGAGGCAGCTGTGGGGGGTCTGTGGAGAGAGAACCAGAGAGAAATATAAAAATTATCAGATGAGAATTTCCGATTGCAGTCTAATCAAACCCCTGAGATACCAATGGAAAACACGATGATTCGCTTCAGTGAAATCCATAATTTGGAAGATGAGGGGAGGAGTTTTCACATTAAGCATACTTGACACCAGCCAGGGCAGACAGCTGTCATCTTGTGGTGGAGTTACGCAACTATGCTAACTGCATTAACTGCATTCCTCTCCTCCAAAACAGTCGGCTCTGTTTCTCAGCAGTGCTGCTATACAGTAGAAAACGGCACACTGTCCTGACCCTTTTGGATGTGTTTTCTTTCTGTTCTGATCAAAATGTTCTTTCATTTTATATGCGTATTAGAGCTCATACTGTGTTTTCTATTCTGATAAGACTCTAGTATAACTTCTTATATTGCTTGAGGATATTTGTATTTGACTGTGTAACTGAGGTCTATATGTGACCAAATTTAGAAGTACTTGGAGAGAAATATTCTCTCTAGAGAACAGCATTGTATTTTCTGGTGCACAGTGGCTGGAGTCACTCTGCAAGGTGTAATTGCGTGGCAAGAATTTGCTTTCACCTGGCATACCTGCCTGGCCCCCTGCCCTTCAGTCTAGTGTCTAGAGCACACACACACACACAGCCAGAAAGCCCACCCTCACCAGGGGACATTGGGGACCTTGCATGAATCATTTATAGCACTCACACACCTGTGCAGTGTGCACGCTTACAAGGACAATTACACTCAAAGCCAGCTTGGTGTTTGGGGTCTTCCACCTCGCAGGTTATTAATTATTCTATAACGATTGCACAGCTATTACATGATGTGTACCGTAAATTAGGCAACTTGATTGTAAGCACAACAGTTAACCAAAATGGCTTGATTTATGGGTATTTTGGCTGTAATATGTAAGTGGTGTTCAACAACCATAATATTTCCTGTTGCAATGCTGGGATAAAGGACGCAATTCGGTCTCTAGAAAATGCTATACACTGTTGTCCATAATGTTAAACAATCCTCTCTCTGTTTGTGACTGCACAGATAGAGCCTGGGCCTAGTTTTGAAGACACGGTGGTGTTGTATCTGCAATCATGTCCTCTTCCCCTCCCCAGACAGAGAAGGAAAGGTGATATGTCAGACAGGCACACACAAGGATATCCACTTCATCTGCGCTCTGAAATGGCTCTCATGCTCCACTGCTGTCCAATTTTATCCTCCAAAGCAGTTCCCCTGACAGCAAGAGCAGCATCCTTGGGACGAGGGGGGCAGAAGAGAGGGAAAAAGGGGAAGAAAACAGAGCAGGAAAAGGTGGTGCAAGCTGGAACGAGAGCAGATCAGATTGCTTTGTCTGTGTGTGTGTGTGTGTTTCTTTCTCTATGATCAATTATCCTGCACCAATATTATTGCAGTATTATCAATGGTTAGGGCAGCGCACAGACTCAGGAGGTCTCTCTGGTAAACACACTGCTGCAGGCCTGAGTAAGTCAAGCTGAATGTTTTCATCTCTCCCCACTGTTAGTTTTTGCTTTATGTTTGTGCAGTCAATTTAGTAGTTTGTTTGAAAAGCTCAGGGGACACTGCCATTAGTGCTGTGGCATTGCTACTGGCACCACAAAAGAAAAGAGAAAACTCTGCTACTAAACAAACCACTTATTTTCAGTTAACATTTAAAAAATAATGTATTTGAAGAATGCATTACATTTGAAGAACCTGGAAAACACCGTTCAGCTCTTGGTCAGTGTATTTTTCTTGTTTTAAAATTACCTGCACTGCCATTGAATTCTGATGAGGTTCCATGTGGGCAGAGCGAATTTGCCAGCAATTTCATGTGCCAAAAGTTCAAAACATACGCATTTATGAATGGGGTGCATAGAGTGAAACCACTCAGGGCCTTTCAAAGCCTCCTCAAAAGGAGCCTATCATGTGAAGATACATATGTTTCCACTTCACAGAGTAGGCATGAAAACTGCATTGCCCTGTTCAATCCAATAGAACTTTATGGGCCCCAGCCAAGGCTCAAATATCTCTTTTGAATATATTCATGCAGGCCTCTATATAGAGACTTGTGTGAATGCTAGCTTGGAGATGATCATTCAGAAAGCACACATGCCTTCCCTTATTGAGCTGGGGTTCTGCAGGCTCCAATTTCACGGAGCCGTTCCTTTTGTTTCAATCAAAAACGTTACCACAAAAGAGTGGAGTCATTTTCGTCAGTCCATTCCCCCAATCCTCCACTTGTTTTGTTTTGTTTCACTGAAGTTCTGCTACTTGTGGTTAAAGCTGTTGTTGCTCAGCCAACCTTCCTGCAATACCATTGATTTTTACTTAAGTGCATTTTTCTGGCATACACATGAATGCACCATCAATGTGTTGTGTCCTTGATAAGTCAGTGACACAATAGTCTTTGCTAACACACTGGCTGTTAAAGTCCAAGAAGGGGGACAGGAGGTTTGTACTTTGGTCTGAGACTGCATCGGGTGATGTTGTGAAGCTATTTTTATCAGTGTGTCACTGGCATTTGGAGAAGCCTGGAATTACCTTCAGAGGCCCTCTTTTCCCAGATAACATGTACAGGAAAGCAAGCATGGCCATAATGAACTGAAACACAGATAGAGCCAATTCTGCATCCTAATGTACACTCAAAAGGGCAACGCCATGCTTATCAATGCGGAGGGTTGTTTAATAGAGATAAGACGACCATTGTCCTCCTAAAATAATAATAAAAAAAAATCATGTTAGATTTGTGGCATAAATGGCTGGAACTAACTTGATTATAAAAATCCTCTTTGTTGCACGGCTAATGGGGTAATGGTGGCTGGGGGATAAAACCTACTAGCCAGACATCTCTGTCTGAAATGATACCCAACAGGCCTCCCTGCTACTGGCCCCTGTAATATAAATCCCTGTTGCACTTTGTATTCATCCATTTTTAATGTGGAGACCCAGCTGGAGATAGGGGTGGGGTTGTGATGGGAGCTCAAGGTGTTTGTGTGTGTGTGTGTGTGTGTGCCTACTGCCTAGGGAGGATGGTGCCTCAGTTGTCTGCCAGTGTTTATCCCTAGATAAATGCTGACAGTGGGTCCTGCCAGGCCTAGTCATGGACCTGGACTGGGATGTGCCTGATCTGGCCCAGATCTGGTCTTAACGCTTAAATATGCAGCTATTAGGGCCTTCCTTAGTCCCCCAACCCACACCCCTCCAACACACAGATGAATGTACACACACACACACAGTCTGATATTACACAGCTGGGAGGTGTGGGGCCAGGAACTCCAGTTATTCGGCAGGCCTTGGTGCGGAGAGGGCTGGATGAGACATGGAGGCCCAGACATTCATGAGTGGGTGGCTTTCGGAAAACAAGTGCCCAGAGGACCATGGGGCTTTGTTGCTGTATCTGTTTTCCCCCTACCCACCCTGCTCCGGCTGGGGAACATATGGAGAGGGAAGCAGAGCCTTACTGTATGTGTGTGTGTGTGTGTGTGTGTGTGGAGTAAGGGCTGGGGCCTGGGGCTTAGAGTGTCAGAGACGAGAGCGTCCTTCATATCACACTGAAATTACTGTGAGCTATGTGTCAGTGAGGCAGTGGATAGAACAACATCAAGGCGTGAAGTTAAAATAGTAGACAAGCTGTTTATTTCTCTAGTGAATTTATATCTTCGGAATTTCTCTGCACAGCAGCATACAGGGAATTGTGACAAAATATAAATAACAAAATTCAACAGTGTTTATTTCTCTCTTTTAATTTAATTACAAACCTCAGTTAAAAGTGGCAAATTGTCTAATGTCTTCAACATATTCCATTCTCTTTCTCTCTCTCTTGCTCTCTCTCTCTCTCTCTCTCTCTCTCTCTCTCTCTTTCACGCCTCAAGAATGTAACATTGAACAGCAACTTAAAAAATGTATGGATATCATTATTTACAACAATCACCTTTTGGCGAACAATGCTTGGAGCTTATTGGAAAGTCTCTTCCATGTGTTGGATGCAATGAAAGAAAATACAATTATGTTATACAAAGATCAAAAATACTATTAAAAACCCTTATTATAAATGGCAGCACTATATTAATAAACTGCTGTTGACATTTTACATGTAAGTACAAAATCCTGTTGAGGTAGTACCCTCTGAAGTCACTTATAATGTTAAAATACTGAATTAACATCACTAAACTTTTTATTTACAATACAGCAAATCTATGTTCCTTACTTCATTAAAATTGTATTCCTTTGGTAAACACAACTGTTCGACATGTGCAGTCCTGCAAGAGTCAATTGTACATTCACAATATTTTGCATCTATTTTTGGATACTTTGTATGATACATTATGCAAAAGGGGCAAGTATGTTGTTTTACAAAAGCTCTTTTTATTAATAACATTCATTCGTGCTATATTTCCACCACTGACTTGGTAAAACTGCAATATTGACTCTTGTAGAGTGCTTCTAACTTCACCCAGTAAAGGTTTTGGAAAAATACCCAAAGTGGAATTCATGAAACAGTTGAAAGGGAAGTGTGCAGCCCTAGAGAGATACCCATAAGACATTAAATCCAGTGTGTAACCCTTGGTCAGGGATGTAAACATCAAAGGTACCTCATATTGGCCTAATTAACTTATTTCAAAATAAGCCTGGGCAAAGAAAACAACAATTCCTGTCAGCAAAGTTGAGAGTAATTTGGCAGGGCAACTATTGATTATGAAGTTACTCTGAAAACATGAATGCATAACAGAGACTCCTTTGTGAGTCTTTTTTTCTCTTACACATATTAAATGTCAGTCCCAGAGGGAAGTAAATTGTGTGGTGGACTGCAGGAGAGGAGGAATGGGCTATGAATGTCATACCAAGAACACTTAAGTTTACAGAAAACTCCAGTATCAAATGGTACAGAGATGGAACATTCTTAATCTTGATTAATGGCAAACTTAACTTTGGTTTAAAAAGATAATAGGAGTAAGCTTAGCTTACATGGAAAATACTGGGGGTTAACATAAACAAAACACCTCCAATGTTCATGACAACATGTATACTTCCCCACATAAGAAAATAACATTGTTTATTCACACAAAGTGATTGTGTACTGTGAATTTTGATGAATAAACATCTAAACACTAACGAGTGAAGGAAAAAATATATACTTTTCATGAATAACGAATACAATAAACTATGGAAATAAAGTATCTATAAAAATATACGAGATTTTGAAAAAAAAAAGATATTTAATTTGTTTATTAAATCCTGTAGCATAGCAGTTAGGACTGGGAAAGCCGCAATCGAAACAGTCATCTGAAAGAAATGTTCAGTGCAATCAAATTTAGTTACTCGATGTATGAAGCTCTGTCTTTTAGAATATTTTCATTCGCTTACCACCTACTGCCCTCCCTCCCTTTAATGGTCGCTGGGCTGGTTGATCTTTGGAGAGTGGACAGTACTTAATTGTGTGCGCATTATCTCCGTTGGCACTGCATAATGGACATGTGTAAGCCCGGAGAATGGGACACACAACCCTCCCGTCTGGTGTTTTCAGTACGTGAGAGCCGTACACTTCCTCCGGAGCTCCGTTATTCCGACAGAAGACGCAGATCTTGGGCTCCTGCTTATTCCGTGCCGTTGGCTTCCGCATCTTCCGCTCCATGCCAAACAGATCAAATCCCGTGAAGCTTCCTCCAAAGCCGAGGTCCCGGTCTTGTTGAGGGACGCCCGCACCTTGGTTTTGGAAGGGGCTCAATATGGAGAAGCGCTCTTTCAAGTCGAGGATGGAGGTAGGCGGGGGACTCCCGGAGGGGCAGCAGCAGTCCAGGTGTCCGCCTTCACCGCTGCCCGAGATTACGCACGCACACGCTGGAGAGTCATCCAAGCCCAGAGTTGCTTTCAAGGACTCCGTGATGGAGTTAGGACTTTGGGGCACACTGTGCTTGTTATTCTTCGTGACCAGTGTCGACAGGCCGAGATAGTCATTCCAAAAATTAAAGGTATAGTCATAGGGCGTGCGCGCGTTCAAATAATTATGATTTAAGAAATCCATCTCTATCTTTTACTTTTAAAGTATTCCGTCAGCTTTTTCTTACAGAGTTCTCCGCCAGTATGTAGTCAAGTCAACTGTAGTCAAGTCCAGTGCCTTTCTTGGGAAGCTCAATGCGTCAGCAGCACAACAGGCTGCTGGTTATAAGGCTCCCGGAGAAGCTGAGAGGAGGGCGGGGCTCTTTTCAAACCAAGTTTATGATCAGGTTGAAACCGTGTTTCCTCGAGCTCAGATAGACCCTGTTATAAAAAAAAACGCGGGGCAGTTTTTGGAAGACAGGACAAGTGACGGTAGCTAAGATCTAGAAACTTCAGGAGATAAGGTATATCCACGTCGTCAACACAGTTGCAAAATAAACGGTGACCAATTACACGTGTTTATGCAGTTGCGAAATAGAAGTCGCGTCCGAATACTATATATTATATCAACTACTATTTCCTGGACGTGCAACGATGATTCATTAATGGGGTTGTAGATATGCATTGCTTTCTATCACTGCGAATCCATCAGGGTTTGTATGTGATATTATTTATTAGTCGAGCAGAACAAAGGGATTAAACGTGAGTCAGTAGCGTACTTTTTTTACAATCTATATTACCTCATCCAGAGACCCTTTGTGCATAGCTGTTATTCAGGGTATTCTAGCACAACACCATAGTAACACGCTGTTGAGGTTGTTACTCAATGCCACGGTTCTCCTGTGGCGGTAATAAAACAGCGCAGTCGCCTTGTTTTGCAGGAAGGCACATTGTGGAGTGGCTACAGCGCATAAACTCAACACGTATTATGTAATTCTAACTAGATTTAACACTGTAGTTGTCACCTCTGTACCAAAGTACCTATATCTATACATATATAGTCTATCTATACATTTGCACCAACCTCTGTGTAGGTAAGTGGTAAAATCAGATGTAGGTGTGTCATTTTGAGCTAAATAGCTTATGATCGAATGTCAGAAGATTTACTCAGGCCCATGGCGTTCTTTTATGGTGTTCCTGCTGTGGTCTTGGCACTGGCTGAAAAGCCTCAGCCTTGGAGGGGCATTGTTCTACAAGCTCAAGGCTGAATGAAGGCAAACTGTGTTGCCCTTAAAGCAATGCTCTGCAAATCCCCTCTCCAAAAATACAGGCCTCCAAATGACACGCAGGGAGCTTCACGGTTAATGAAGTCATCCAGATTTAACCACGGCCCTCATCTGCATGTTCCTTTTTGCACAGAGAACAAAGAAGGGAGGGGAGCTGGAGAGAGCAGTGAAGGGGAGGGGAGGGGGCTTCCCAGGTTTGACAAGGTGCAGACCAGCTGATGAATGTAGGCAACTAGCCAAAGAGACAAAGAGATTTTTCCCTCGCTAACACTTTAATCAATCACATTAAAGAGAGGTAGTGGTGGTGGTGGTGGTGGGGGGCTAGATCATAAACATAAATAACGCCACCGAAGAATGCACTGTGGGTGAGAGTCAGTGTCATTTCGCACAGCCCTCCCACTGTCCTGCTCGCAACACAATCAACAGCAGCGCATTTACAGTGTGCAGTGCCTGCTGTTCCACTCTTCAGCCACCGGGGGTCTGTGTGTGCCAGGCAGAGTGTTGTTGGGATGACGTCATGACACGGTTCGTGTGTATACAGCTTATTCCAAGGGCTTTTGTGAGCCCCTGATATGTGAGGGAGGGAAACATGGACATGAGGAGAGACTCCCAACATCACCACCACCACTACCTCTATCACTACCACGACAACAACAACAAGAAAAAACAAATCTGTCATCTTTCAAATAAGACAAGCCCAATAAAGCAAAGGATGACAACTCCCATGAATAATTGGAACCTTCAATGGTACTGGCAAACATGTTAATACACTGTTATATTTTTCATCAATCCTAATGATCAAGGTTATTCTTGTATCGCACAGTAGTGTAATAATGGCTTCATGTCACCTTGCATGGTGTGCTAATTGCACCTTAATAAGCAGACTGTTTTTGACAGATGCCCTGATAGGGGCTCCCTCTGTTGTTCCCTTGTGCTTATTAAAAAGTCACCCAGAGAAACAACTTGCCAGCCTAATGATGGCTTTAGTGATAGCTGCAGGCCCCCGTGTTGTTTCAAGGCCTTAAGAGTAATGTGTCTGTCGATAATGGTGCATTCTACAGCAGCGGGCCGGCACTCTGCGCCGACCATGTGCTGTTACACAAACGCTTCCTCCATCAGTATTAATTATCTGCCTTGACGGAATGCGAGCAGTGGGGTCCTGCTACACCGCGCTGCCATAAGAGCCACTGTATTTCTAATTAAGAGCAGAGGAGAGATTGTTGAACCCCAGCCAGCCGGGAGGATTAAGGCTATTTTAAGGGGGGAATTCAATAGAATGCCATACCTTGAAGTTTTGTGAAGCAGAAAGTAATAGAGGATGGTCTTTGTGTGGACATGCTTTGTTTAGTCATTTTCATGCCCCCCCCCCCCCCCCCCCCCCCCCTCTTTTTCTCCTTTCCCTTTCCTTACCCACCTGGAATTCCACCCCTCTTGGAGGAATTAATGTTTAGTTGCTCAGATGAATTCTTTCTTGTTATGACAAAAAATATAAAAAAGAATGTAAGTGTTTCTCTTGTTTGTGGCTTTATATGAAAGAAACAATAAAACCACAAGCACCTTAATAAAATCACCTCATTAACTGTATGCAACTATGTAATACTGTACCACATGTAATACCAGCATATCATGTTGTCCCCTAACATACTGTGCAATACACAAGGCATTAGAAAACATTCAATTAAAATTAAAACAAGAAAATGGCTGACTGTTGTGTTCAGTGTATGCAGCTTTTGCAGTGATGAAGTTTTGCAAACATATACACTTACTGCTTTAGTAAATCCCAATGGATGATACCTATCATTAATAATAAATGCAAAGAGCATTTTATCAGCTGCTAGACAGTTTATGAAGATGTGGAGGTACCAAATATCACCTCTAATGCCTGATTCCTTACTTCATGGCAGACTACAGTCAAAATCATTGCATGGAGCTCAGTTCTACTCCCAGTATGACTTTCTCTGATTTATTAGTGCTATCAATAATGCATCAGCCAAGGCAAAGAGTCCTGTGGTTATTGCAGTGTATTGCACTAAATGATGCATTATGTTCTACAATGAAAAGGGAGAACACCCCCCCACACACACACAAACACACACACACACTTAAATTCTGAGCTTCAGCACATGCGGCTATGGCATCTATGCATCTATCCTTATCAAAGTGTCTCTCTAACGCTATCTGCCCCCCCTCACCACTCTTTCATGTGGAGTCAGAGCTGTCTTGAAAACCCTCTTGCGTGTAGGACATCTAATACACATAATGTTGTGAGATCTGCCCGTGGCTCTCTGGGGCCTCTCTGTTTCTGAACGCCACTTCTATGACTGAAGTATTAATGGCTGTGTCATTGCTTAATTTTGTTGTGACTTGGAGGGATTAATTCTCATCCATTAAGTCGGGTGCTTTTTCTCCACTGTCTGGAAGCACCTCGTTCATACTGGGACAGAGGAATAAGATTACGAGGTGATGATCTATAGAGCTGAGGAGCCGGCTACTTCTGTAAATTGATTTAGTGGTTTGAATTGACAAAGTGAATATTGTATGAGGCTGTTGCTGACCAAGGGAAACATTTACTTTTAATGAGATATATTGTTCTTCTCACCACTGTGAGTGTGAAAATAAGCCATTTGTCGGACATGCAACCTTGTGTTCCAAAAGTAGTTCAACAACATTATCTCGGAGTGATTCATGGGGCATAACATTCATGCATTTTTAGCAAATAAGCAGCCTGATGCTTAAGCAGTGTTTTTAAAGCGGACATGCTAACATTAGGCTGCTAATGGTGTCTGAGCTTGGGCTTGCTTTGCAGCAGAGTCCTTTGATAAGGTAATGAAATGGTTCCTACAGATGACAGCTCATCACTCACTCAAAGCACAGTGCCATACTCACATGCAAAATGGCACAGTTTGCCAACATAGTGGGGTGAAATTTTAGTAGAGAGTAGAGTATATGACTCCATTGTATGTGTGGATTAAAGCCACAGAAATAAAGACATGATTGGGACATGACTGGATTGTTTGAGTGAAATGGTCTGCCTTGGTCATAGCTGAAGTCTTGTATAAAAACACAGGGAGAGAGAAGTCACCTCTATGTACAGTACAAATATACCAAAGATCACTTAGGACAAATGATGAATCAATTGGTGTAGACTGTGAACTGTTTAAGGAGTTAAGGGGAATAGCATGCTCTGTTTTGGACATGTGACAAGACTATATAAAAAGCTCAGTGAAAATAGCATATATAATGAGAGTACATCACTGTAGTGTAGAAGCATGTTTGACACAGACTGAACTGTTTGAAGAGTTTTGAAATGGCATACAAAAAGGTCCCCTAAAAAGACGGATCTATATGTTTATGTCGAATATAGTCACACTGTGAAGTAAAGGCATGATTCGTAGTTCTATCTGTGAGATTTGGGTTTTACACATGTGGAAACTCCCGCCTGTTAGTGACTAAAGAAAAGTACTCTGATAGAGTGAAAGGTTTTTTCTTTTTTTTCTTGTTTGCCTAATAGGCCCCAATAACCAGATGACTACAATGAACGTCCACACTGGCCTGCTTTGCATATAAAATGCCACGTCCATCTGTGCTCCTTGCCTCACCCGCGTGCTTCCTTTTAAGCTGTCTCTTTGTCAGGGTCCCGGTCAGAGGATGACCACATGGAATCATTAATATCCATTAGGGCCAACTGTGTGGAGATGCAAATTCAGCCATATTCACAAATTTAATAAGGGAGCTAATTTAGTCTGGCATGATAGATTGCGGTAGGGACTTGATAACATGCTGCATCTAAAAATGGAATTCAAATAACATATTGTATGGCATTTTTTTTCCCCTTAAATCAAGACTCAAGGCCAGGGGACCTTAATGAAAGTCTTTTGGAGCCAATATCAGGAAATATCATGATGGCTGCAGCAGTCACTATAATGACAATTTCAGATTGATAAAAGATGTCTTGTGCAAAGTATCACCAACCAAGGATCTCAGTCTCATGCACACACAAACACATACACAGGCGTGCGAGCGCACACACACACACAAATGCATCACCCCAGCAATCTCCTTGGAAAGATTATGAAGGGCCTTGTACGAAATTGAGAATAGATAGTGAGAGGCTGTAAATGGAAATTATTTTCACTTCAATATATTGAGTGTGGAGTTTATGAGATTATGTTGAAAGGAGCGGGGAGGAAAAAATGTGTATCACGAGACTGAACTTGTCCTTTAGCTCCGTGTCGACTGAAAGGAAAATGGCCACTGTAATTGCATATTAAATCCAGAAATGCCATATATGCCAGTGTAATGTATACATGCCATTTTATTTGGGAGCCCCCATCTTTGCTATGTTTATAATAAATTAAGCCAATAAGTGAGGTAGTCAATGACAGAAGCAATGGCACCAGTGATATGTGACATGAATGTGAAATTGGGAAAAAGAGTGATCTAATGGCTAGCAACGCATCGCTACAATGGCTAATGCCTTCCATTTAAGGATTGCCTGGTCCGAATGGCCATGTTAATTCTAGATACAATAAAAAAAAGGGAGCTTGCGCCTGAATAAGTTAATTTGTGGCGAGCTCAATGCAGCATGTATGAATGAGGCAATGCTGGCATAACTCCCTGGACCTGATTGGCTGATTCAGTTGAAGCCCTGAATGAAGAGTAACAGCTTCGACTCCTCCAAATGAGCCTTTGTTTTAACAAAAGCCAAAGAGGATAACAGAGACAATCAAATCAGGGCATTATTGATATCACAGCTTCAGTTGCACCACATGCATCTGCAAGATTTCTCTTCTTTAGAATGGCTCTTTACAAATCCCTTCATGTAGGCAGTGTTGATGCAACCCAGATGTCATTTGCTTCAGCAGTTCATTAAGCTAGCAAGCCCAAGCAGAAGTAGATATTTTTTAAGGATTATCTATCTGTTTTTTTCATTGCAGACAACTTGCCCCCCCAATTCCTGTTTGCACATTCACACTCAGGAGAGCCAATCTCCAGTAATTGCCATCCTTCTCCGTCTGTAGGTGCAATACATTATGTGTAATAAGTTGATTAAAACGTTATTCCCTCCCGCGACTCTGTGATGAGTCTAATACTCGTGTAATGAAGACTATTAATATTCTGATACCATCAGAAAGAGAAATTCCAGATTCGCTATCAGCGGGAGGATGGTAAATGATTGCCTCACCAGGCAATGAGCTGGAAAGACAGACGGTAATTAAACAGTGGCTCAAACCGTGTTCCTGCAGAACGGTTTCCTCCGCCACGTCCTCCTCAGTGTAATGGCTATGCAAGCCTGTGCTGAGGCACCCCACAAAAGAAGAGGGAAACAATTACATTTAAGAGGCTTAGAGGGTTGAAAACTGTACGGCAAGGAGTAGAAATGGCGGTTTTTTTTAGTTTTTTTTTTTTTATAAAGAAATAGACCTTGGCCTTGGGTCTTTTGTATCGTTTGCGTGAAAATAACGTTAATTGGCCCAGTTTTGTCTCCATGGGCTGGACTGTATCAGGAGCTCAGGAGACTGACCCATTTGGATCTGCCGTCCCCAGGGGTCCCGCTGTTCTCCAAGTATAAAACAAACACTTTAAATCCTCCATCAGCCAACACACAGGACCCTTATAACAGCGCCCGATGCTACATTGTATATATTTATAATGAGCTTTAATGCAAATCCGCTCGCTAACCCAAACAACACGCGCTATAGATGTGAGGCACAGGACATGCATGGCCACAGGACAGCAGGTGCAGCCGAGCATGTGTTTCTCATTATACATGAACAATGTAAATGTGTGTGTGTGTGTGTGTGTGTGTGTGTGTGTGTGTGTGTGTGTGTGTGTGTGGTTCGGAGTAGGGGTGGGTGGGGTAGGCTGTGTGTGGGTGGATGGATTACTGTGCAGAATCTGCACAGCATCTTTGTGTGCTGTTGTTCTTGGCTAGGCTAAATCCTGCCATACACTGGTCTCAATGCTGCTGCAGGAGACTTTCTCTGTCTGTTTGAAGTTATCCCTCCTGCATAATGTGCAGCTTGTGCAGACTGACATCATGTGGCCGCTATTCTTAAGCCCTATGATTAAATATACACTCCTGTATACAGTCATTGTCCCTCTAAGCCTTACACACATTGTGTATTTATGATGATAGAAAGCCTAAAACCACATGCTAGTGTTATTGTTAAACACCATTCAAGAGTCTTTTTATGCCAGGGGTAAACATTATCTGATATGCAAGTTCTTGTTTTGAACAACAAATAGATATCTTGCTAACATAGTCTCAATTTGTCTTTCATTCCTGGATCAATGAGGACCTATGTAGAGTAGAGTACTGCTCACCACAATATCTTTAGGTGTTGACTGTCTGTGCTTTGTTTCCATTTATCCAGGCTTACCTTTAGATTTACCTGTGTGTTTTACCTAAGACCCACCTGTTTGTGCAGTGTGTAGGCCACGCTAGTCCCTGACTGACACGTCTGAAAGCCACCCGCTGCCTCGGTCTCCTCCTGGGATGCTCGTATTTTAATGCGTTGTTTGTGTTTGGCAGAGATTATGCCTCACAGGACACCCACAATGAACCTGACATGGACACAATGGTGCCTTTGTTGCCCTGGTTTAGACCGGGAGAGCGGCTAACCTTTCCTCCCCTCCTTTCATCTCTGTCGGCCCCGACGCTGAAACATGGCCACTTTTAACCAACACTCCCAACGGCCAACACACTACCTGTTACAGTGTTTATGACTTTGAGCTGAGCCAGTGCCTTTATGGTTGGAAAACAGAGAGTGGTGTTTGTGTGCTGTGAAAGTGTTTTTACACTTTGACGAGAGCGCTCTACAATGCCATGTTTACCTTCTGAAAGCAAGCTAGTTGGAAAAGACAGTGCTACTGATTCTTAACCTACTGTAGCAGCTGGCTGATGTGTCGTTATTGCGGGCAAAATCAATGGTAGCTGTAAAGCAAAGGCGCACTGCTTAAAACAGCATATCTGCAAGCTCTTTGTTTTACAGTCTCTCCTTCCCCGCTGCAATAATACATCTGCCAGCGCCACAGCACAATGAATATGCTTATTAGGGGATATGATCATGAGTTGTGAAAGCCTCGGCGAAACACTTCATCTTCTCCATTATCCACCTTCCTGAGCCTTCCTGTGTAAGCACCGACATCATTAGTGTGGTGGCCACCAAAGTGATTGATTTAGATCGAAGCTCAGACAGCTCTGTGTGTGTGTGGGTAAGTGTGTGTGTGTGTGTGTGTTTGTGTATGCGTATTGGTGCATGTGTATGTGTACGTGTATCCACTTCCCTTGGTATGTGTGGGAGTCAATCAACACCTTCCGAGTTCACAAGCACCCTGGTGGTGCATGGACAGGAGGTTAGGCGAGTAGTCACTCCATATGTTATTTGACAGATCCGTGCGGTTAGCTGACCCCAAGGTCTGTGTAGACACACGCACACACACACACACACACACACACACGCACACACACACACACAAACACACACACACACAAACACACACACACACACACACACACACACACACACACACACACACACACACACACACACAGAGAGCTCCAAGGTACACTACCCCTGAGCTCTCACACTCCTGTCCATAACGAGGACCTTTTCCAGATGGAGGGCCCATTACCCTGCCCTGTGCTGTCATAAAAGATTCCCTTGTACTCTGGCAAACTCAGCGAGATGTTGGCTCAGCTAGGAGCCGCCATCTCCTAAAATGGCCCAAATGGTATGTGACTCTAAAAAGAGCGATTCCACTCTTTGACTCTGACAGCAGTCGGTGCTGGTCTAATGGGGTCTTAAAGCTACACGCCTGGATTAATGGCAGGCCAAGAACGCAGTGCAGGCATACAGTGGGATAGCACTGATTAGCCAATGCATTTGTAAGCCACATCAGTCTTGTTTTTGTCCTGGTCAAAGGCGATATTTTATTTGTCATCACAGAACTCAATTCAGAAGTTGTTTCACATTAATTAAAATGAATATTTTCTTAGAATAAAAGAGATGTGTGGTTACTAAAGCAGAACTCTTTAATTCTGTGATATTCTGAACCGAATCACAAATGTCAGATAAGACATTGAAATTCAGGCTCCCCAAGTGCACAGTGTCTATCCAGTTGTCTGCTCCTGTTGTAGTGTGGCTATAGACTCCTGTTCTAATACATCTGTTCCAGTAGCAGTTCCACTCCATTTGAGATTCCGTAGTCTGCATAAGCACGGTTCCTTGGGGGCCCTGTTTGGAACTGTCTTTTTCAAAGACAGCAAATGAGCATTTGTGTGTGTGTGTGTGTGTGTGTGTAGCTGTTCCTTGAGAAGCCCCTTTTTCGCATTACCATCTGACTACAGCTAATTTACGCTCTGATCCCCGAGAATCGCTCTTTCTCCCCTCCACTGAAAAGACCCTGTGGCAGCACAGCCCACAAAAGCGGCGAGTATCAGATTTTTGGACGACAACCTGTGAGGGTTTTGGGAACCCGATCCGGCGCGATGTCCGGAGGCTGGGAAGGGGAGGGCAGGTCCCTGTCGTGTGAAAAGCGCCGGTATTTTCCAGTCCAGGGGTTTTCAAAGCGGGACCGCCGCGTTCGGAGCTCCTGCCTCCCTGACTGGAGCCACCTGTCCAGCCCTGACCGAAATCCCTCAACCTGAAAGTTCACCGCATGGGTCCCACCGCACAGTGGGCAGTCTTATATCCAATCTGCTTTTTGCATGCCGACAAATATGTGGCGATGACAGACTTGTTAAGGAAATTTCGATGGCTGCCCCTCATTAGGATTTTAATGGAGACTACATTTAGGGAAGGTCAAAATGCTTAAGGGCTTAAGGATCAGTGCGCAGCTAAGCCATACATTTCAGGTACTTAAAGGGCAATTTGGTGGCCAAAAAACTCTCTTTACATTAACGTCTAACTAGGAAGGACATTAATGCCAAGAATGACATATTTGAGGAGACCTATACATCTAGGGTGATCCAATAAATGACCAGCTTCTGGTTTTGAGAGGAAGTGACAATAAACCCTTCATTATCCCGACTAAACACATCAAAAACACTGAAGTCATTGGATTATAGGTAGCTAAAATGCACCCAATAATGAGAACCCTGACTTGGGGTTTCAGCATAAGGTTAACATTAAAATGAACTGAACGCAATGGAATGCTTTGTAAAGGCTAACATATGCTTTAAAAGATCTTAACTACAGCAACAGAGATGAGCTGTAGTTATCACAACCACACACTGTAATATATTACTTTTTTTTAAGCATTACACAGAATGCAATTTTGTAAGATTTTATTCTCAAGCAAGTTATCAGATTTGTTTTTTTCCTCTGCGAAGCCCAGCCGTCTCTGAGTGCAGTGGTGAGGGGAAAGGAGGTGGGGTGGGGTGGCAAGGCGAGTCGAGGGGAGAGGAGGTGGGCGCAGGCAGTGTCACACAGAATTCCAGCTTGAGGAGTGTCTGTTGGCCCTTTGTTCCCAAACAGCCTCTGTTCTGCCCAAGTGATTTGCCAAATGGACAGTCAACGTTCCACAGCCTCCTAAGACATCTCACTACCATCTGGTTCAGTAAAGACACTGGGTAATAGATACCTTGCAGTTGGGAGGTCCAATCCGATATCTTTAAGAATAATAATAAAAAAAAAAGTACAAAAAGTACAAAAAGCACACACACACAATTTACAGGATTTGGGAGCTCATAGTTGAGAACACTGTGATCAAGAATTAAACATAGGACAGAAAAGATTGAGAGAGTGCTGATGTGTGTGACTCATGGTCAGATGACAGTCAGACTGAAGCCAAATCCAAACTCATCCATGTTTCTGGAGAGGCGCCAAGTGAACAGACAGCAAATGCAGACTTAACAGGTTGTTTAGGGAGTGCAGTGTGTCTCACCACATGTAAATGTGGACAGGAGTGGGTGTCACATAAAGCGCGCATAATATATAATGTGATTCATATGTCAGATGTACAGTACAGTATAGGGTGGTGGGGGTGGGGGATTGGCATGCCAAGACTTTGACTGAGATCCAATATTATATCACAGGAGTAATAATCTCGTTAAGCTTGGTGGACAGAAACTGAAAGTACTTTGAGATTTGTCTGTTCCCATAATGTATGGGGTCAAGAAATGCAATTAAATGCTGCAATCCCCATAATGGTCGCTGTAATGTGAGAGCCAATGGATATCTCAAATACACTGAAATGAGTAATGCAACCAGACAGCAGGCCAATGAGACAAAGAAAGAGAGAGAAAAAAAATATCAGCTGTAAGCTTATATCGACTTGTTGTGTGTGTGAGTGTGTGTGTATGTTTGTGTGTGTGTTTGTTTGTGTGTGTGTGTGTGTGTGTGCATGCGTGTTTGTATGTGTGTGTGTGTGCCTGCGTGTGTAAAAGTGTCCCCCTTATGTGCTTCTGAAAGTGTTTTCCAGATGCCATGTTAGATTAATGCAGCGACGGGACCAGAGCCATCCCACAGAATCTGACTCAATTCTACCATGAGACACGTGTGTGTGTGTGTGTGTGTGTGTGTGTGTGTGTGTGTGTGTGTGTGTGTGTGTGTGACAGGTGCAATCTCCCAGCTCTAATTTAAAGATTTCTGTAGCTCGTCTGCTTGGTGCACAGCAGCCTCCCTAATTCACCACCAGATGTACAGCACCCCCGCTAAACGCTCGTAAGACACACAGAAACTGTATAATTAACATGAAGAAAACACAGCCATAAGGTATTTTTTTAAAAGTCTTGTGTTTTGCCAGTCCTGTGCTTCTGAGAGTCTACAGCGCATGATTTCCCAGTAGTACCGACAACATCAACCACAGAAAGTTATATGGTCTTGGTTATGGCTATGGCTTTGGCCCTCACCTTCTACTTCAAGGCAGCGCTGCCTAGAAGGCACTAGGCTTAGGGTTAGGTGCCTTGAAGTCACCGTGACGGTGGGGACCCAAAAGACCATCAAGCCCACAGAAAGTATCATTTTGTGACATGAGTCCCATTGAAATTGAGGATATACTGTGATGTATTATATACTATAATAATAATATGACCTTATCATGATATTATGTTTAGAGCCTCAATTTTTCAAAAACCCACATCATGTTTGCTAAAGCCATTTAAACATTCAAAAATAGCTCTGACAACAGACATTTTCATCATTCATTTTTGAAATAGATGAAGTTGTACTTTTTTATGCAAAGCCACATCATATTGTTTTTTCCCCCTAACCTGTCCCCCCTATATTTATGTCTGAAATAGCCTATGGATTAATGGTGTCTTGGATGATAAATGCATGAGATCATAAATATTCATAGACAGGCTAAATAGTCTCCACTGACACCAGTTATAACAGTTGCACTCGGGGAGGGGGAAAAAAATGG
Source organism: Alosa sapidissima (assembly GCF_018492685.1). Lineage (NCBI taxonomy): Eukaryota > Metazoa > Chordata > Actinopteri > Clupeiformes > Clupeidae > Alosa > Alosa sapidissima. Next base: position 22,719,420 of record NC_055970.1, on the reverse strand, counting down.
AAATTTACATGAGGGCCGTTGGAGATTAATCACTTTTGACAGCTTGGACAGCTCGGAGGAAAGACACTACATGAGCCAAAATGAATTCTGACCCTCATATTTAACACCTAAACACGCATTTTATATTTATCTACCCTGGTCATTAGGTCCTTTCCTATTCAAGTGGCAGATTTAATGTCATGCGCAGTTAAGTGAGACTAATTTCTGGACCATGAATGGTAGGCTACATCTAGAGAATTTTCATTAACAGCAACAGCAGAGGAGGGAAAGTTCTCAAAAGCATGCGTAGTGGCTAAACGAAGGTTGCCTTCAGGTGGATGTTTATGTTTGCGGATATTACTGGTGTATAACACCTTCCAAAAATATGAGGCGTTGCATTACTCATAAAACAACCACACTGATGGCGAGCAGCAAAATTCATCTTCACTTATTTAGCTACAGATTCTGGTGAAGGCATCCAATTCATCTGCATCCTCTCCTGCCTGTCCTGGCAAGAAAGTCGAGGCTCTAAATTAAGTAGCACAAAATTGACTGGCTGCCTCCAATAAATCACAGATGACTGTCTGACTGTGTGTGTGTGTGTGTGTGTGTGTGTGTGTGTGTGTGTGTGTGTGTGTGTTGGAAAGGCACAGTGGAAGACTGATCCTCATAGCAGATGCACTTATGTAACAAATGATATCAAGGCCTATAAAGGGGTGTATGTGGTAAAAGTCTCCAACTATAACTTTTGCGGATCTTGCGGATTCTCCAGTTCCTTACAGAAGTTGACTTTGGTGCCCTGAGATCAAAGGGACCTTTGTGACAGTTCAACAAAAACTCAATCATGGAATAGTCCCAAGTTATAGGAGTGATAGTGCAAATATCAATTCCATGGGTCAATGGGAGCTTTTATCAAGAAGATCAATCTTTATTGGGGAATTGGGGATTGATCTTCTACCAGAGCTGCCATTTAAGGGTATTCATGGAATTTTCAGAAGTTGTTTTTTTAGCGGGTTTCCTTTGTTGTATTCAGTTTCCTCTGTTTCGCAGGGCCTGACTTTGTTCACAACTAAGGCCTCGTCAGACAACCACGGAAAACAATACATGTCAGGTCATTCTGCTCTGCAGGTGTTTGACAAAATGAAAGTCGATTAAACTGGGATTTCCCTGACCTTTTATTCTTACTGCTGCTAAAGGCTTGAATCTAAATCCATGTCAGTCTTTCTTCTTCAGCATGCAAATCTCTTAAGTGGTTCATTTCAAACCATTTGTTGGTCCAGGAAAAGGGAGGAACAAATCTCCTCTTTAGTTTGATGTTGCGGCCTGTCTGAGAGCGGATGAATGACTGACCTGAAACTCGGAGAGTTCTTCACCCAGGGGGGGCAGCTTTTGATCTTGGCAACACACAAAACACTAGCAGCCCTTACAAGCCAGGTCGACCATGTCACATCCAGTGTGCTGAACTAACAGGAGATAATTCTAGCCTCCCCCTTAAGCTCCTCCTTCCTTTACCCTGCTGGGTGTAGGGACTTGTACCCCCCCCCCACACACACCCTAAAAGAGGAGGGAAATGACAGGGGATGTTCATTAGTGGCTAGCTTGGTAGATGGGTTCTCACACTGTAGAGCTTCTTGATGCGCTCTGTGACTCCAAGGAAAGCTAGTTTGGACCCCTTGCTGTGTTTCTCCGAGTGTTCTTGGGGGAAGATGAGCGTGTGATTTGAATTTAAACAACAAGTCTTCAGTCAGAAGTACACTTGGATGCTTTGGAGAAATGACTGGCTTGAGACTTCAATCAAGCAGAAGCACTAACACTGGTTTTAGTGAGAGAATTTGCATTTTCTCATTAAAACCCATGCAAATCTCAACTCTTATTATTTGCTTAATGGAACTGGGGAAAACCCCAATCAACTGAACTGTGTGCGCATCCCCAATTAAAAGCAAATGTAAGACGATAGCGCACATTACATTGAATGAAGGATAATGACTGAAAACTGTGATCTCCGGGGCAACTGTGGCAGCCTTCCCTCTCCCAGAATGTTATTAATATCGGAGACATTTACAGGGAAAGCAATCAGACCAGTTAAACCAAGGTGAATCTAATCATCAGAGAAAAACGCTCAGTTCCCAGAAGAGCCACTGCATACAGTCCCATTTGAAACGTTGAGAAACAGCTATTTGTATGTGTGTCATGCTTCACTGGGCTGTTTTCAATGACCACTGAGCCTTGGTGAGCAGTAAAGCGAGTCACGTATAAGCCTAATCATTGAGTGGGGAGATGGTTAATCTGTAAAGCCTTCTCATTTCATACCTATTGATCCTAAGTATATGCTGGACCTTATAGCTGGAAATATGCATAATGCCCTGAAGAGATGTGCATTCATGTCATGGGCGCTCTGCTGTGCTTCACATAAAGATGAAGGGCATTTTGTCAAGACAACATACATTCATCTCATCCCATCCAAATAATGGGCGTAAACATTCATTATGGATTTCATGCTTGATCTGCTCGCCAGTCAAAATGGGCTTCCTGCTTCTCTTTGTCCCGGTGTTGAAATATACCCTGTGTCCAAACAAAATGGACCATGCAACATTGATTGACACAGAGGCAGAGTACAACAGAGAGGCTTAATGCGTAGCCGAGTATGATGAACTCCTTCATGCAGCACGTAGTCAGTGTCACATCTGTCCAAATTTAACTAATCATGTCTCCAAGGGGACTATTTGCATATGTTAATTATTGAATCTAAAGTAGGTGGGAAGACCAATTCACCAACACACAAAGCCAGATTCAAAAAGGAACATATGCATAATAATTATTTAGTGAATACTTATGTTTGAGGGGATAAAATTTGACTTGATAATTGCTATGGCGCAGTCACATGGCTTGAAGGGTATATCTGATTTTTATGGTGTAAAAAATTTAGGAATTACTATCACACAGAAAGCATAACAAATAATTTGCCATTGGATTGTTCGACCATAAAACATTTAACAGATGTGTCATACTTGACAGCATTTTATTTTATTTATGCGTCTTCTTAAAATCTTTGGTTTATCTTGATAGAAGTCTTAAACATTTCATTTTCCTTGCACCATATTTACAGGGTAGTGTTTTAACACATTGAATAAAAGGCTTTGGTAAATTTTTGCCTGGAAAAAGAAATCTGTCAGTTGGGTAAGGTAGCTTTCACGCTATCATGTTCCCTTCATTCCAGTCTATTGTTTGCTTTGGTGCAGTTGCCGTGGCGACGGCACTCTGGGCCCCTGTCGACGGGCCATACCACTGCGGGTGGAGGGTGGGGGGGTCGAGGAGGGGTGCTGACGGTGTTACTGTGCTGCATGCACTCAATTATCCATGGCAATAATGTACCCGCATCGTAGAGACCATAAATCTGTGGGCCTAGAAATGTGTCAGTGACACAATGCCCTTGTGATAATACTGTCAGCCCCATCTCGCTGGTGAGAGGAGTGTAATACCACTTACAAGTACAGGTAGGATGGAACCTACCAGGAAACTTCCATGGGTCGGGATGTTTTCAAGCAAAATAGCTTCCATTTGTTAGGGATTATCAATTGCAATTTCAGATATATACATTGTACAACACTAACTGCCTTTTTAATAATTGAAAAAAAAAGAAATCCCACTATTTATAACGTTTTTTCTGATGTTATTTTGTACAAATGCTGGCGTTATCTCCTAATGGCACTTGTCTCATTGAGATCAAAGGGTTCAAGGTAGGAAAAAAACACACACATTGGACGACACCTTCAGCACCTCAAATGCACCCCTGTACCAGCTAATGGCGTGGTCTCCAGTTGCCCAAATTACAGTGTGTTGATTGACCAGTGGCCTTACACCACACCTCCAACCTTTTGTCAACTTTTAATCATCTGTTTCTCTTCTCTTCCCTTCTCCTACCTCAGCAGTCTGGGCCAAGAAACTGCTCAAGGTGCAGCTGTGCAGGCAACCTTCAATTTGTTTCAATAAGGCTCGTTGGAGAGGAGGTGGGGGGAGAGGGGTTTTGTTCATCTGGGGTGGTGAGGGCCAGAGTAAGAGGGCTGTGTGTTTAGCCACCACATTCTACCCTTCATCTCGCAGGGCGAATGACAGGAATACTGATAGCTTTTTTCTCTCTCTCTCTCTCTCTCTCTCTCTCTCTCTCTCTCTCTCTCTCTCTCTCTCTTCAGAGCACAGATGGAGAAAATGCCCATTTGATTTGCAGAGCGCAACGCCCCCCCCCCCCCAAACAAAAAAACAAAACAAAAAAAAAAAACACACACGCAGACACACACACACACACACACACATACATTCACACACACAAACACACACACACATACACACACACACACACACACACACACACACACACACACACACACACACACACACACACACACACACTCACTCTCACAGCCTGTGTCTTGAAAGCAACTGTACAGAGAAAGCAAGAGTGTGGAGCTCTGGGGTCCTCAGCATGATTGACTCTGCAGGGAGTCAGGTCATTTCCATGCGATTCAAACTCCTTGTGTAAATTAAACTCAAACAAAAAGTACTTCTTGTCAGTGTCAGAAGCACAGAAAAAGACGGAAAGGGGAAAAAAGATTCATATATAATCAATAGGAAGACGAGAGAGGACATGGATTTATCTTTCATTTTTCAGCTCTGTCCGTGAGGAATTCAAAAGCGATGGCAGAAAATGCTCTGCGCACAGGACACTACCCATACAAAGTGATTGTGTTGTGTAATGTGCTATCATGGGAGGAAAGTTGTTTAGAAGTGGTTTCAGATGATCCGCTTTGAAGATCCACTGTCTGAAGTGGATGATTGAAGTTGGTGCATTTTGTTGAGACCATCCTCATTACATTCACTGCAATCATGCACCTACGGAGTTATATGGCTCCTTTCAAAGGCCATACTCCCAGTCTCCTTGGGTAAAACATCCTCAGCTTTGAATGCCCAATGTATATGTGGTTCAACTTTGAAAAAGTATTGCCTATGAAAAGGCAGCAGCTCTGCATTAATCTAGAATGTATTAGGTATTATTCACCATATTTATTTTTTTTCCTGTTTTTCAATTCCCCCATGTGCAGGATTCAGTGGGGTTATCTAAATGCTAATGCCTCAATGCATTAAACTGAAGACACAGTCGGTTTCACTGATACATACAGTGACCCTTTTGTGACAGAGACATGGAAGACAAAGCAACCAAAAAAAAACAGTGAAGGGATTTTATCTATGGTGGAAATAGGGAATAAAAGTAGACCCTATTTTAGTCGACATTCTGTCAATCAGAGGCGTCAGTCTCCTTACAATAGGCACAAGATTCCGTTCCCAGATAGGATCAATCCTCTGGCCCACGGCACAGCGGCATGGTGGAGTGTTCAATTTCTGCCTCGGGTCTCCAAACAAAAGCCCAGCAATAAACATTTACAGCCACCGACAGGCTCTCTCTCTCTGATGGATCGTGTGCTATTTATGCTAACACTGTCAAATTAAAGCAGCTTTGAAACATGAGTCTGTGGGAGGTGCTAATGAAAGGAAAAGATATTAGAATGAAGTCCTAAAATCTGTTGCATCACAGATCTTATTGGAGGGATATAAATGTTATTGTTGTCTGTATTGCAAAATAAGGATAAAGGATCCATTATTTGCTTTACAGTGTAATTTGTGGTATATATTATATTTTATGAAACGTAGGTCTCCCACAAGTGAGTTCACTAATGTAAGGTAAAGACAACAACCTGTCTGTCTAGTAACATTATAACGAGAATCATTCAATAACAAGGTCTCGGAAGAAGGTCATCGTGTCTAGGCGATTAGCATGACACATGACAACCATAAATGCATTAAAACAAAGTACCCTGTTTGCCTAGCTGTTCAGCCATAATCCTGTAACCCTGTGATAGATCACTTGTCCAAAGTAATCAGGCCTTCACCAAGCAAAATGGAATTTAAGCACCAGCTTACATTGTCGATTAAATAAACATCATGTCAGTTTGCTCAGTAATGTGAGCTCCCCACCCCCAATCTCAGGTTCCTTGGCAATAGTGGGGATGTTTGGTGTGGTAAGGGCATGCCAACAAAGCTGCCTCTCCTCTCTCCCAGCAGGCAGCCCAGCTTGTATAATACTTCATCCAAAGGGTTTGACCTTCACTGGCTCCCAATCTTTTCCTGCAGCCACAGCATTCCCCTCATTGAGGAGCCTGTCTTTCCTCGCGTCCCCCTCGGCTCCTGCCCACACCGCAGACCCCAAGCTTAGCCGATCTCTTCCCCTCACATCGAGGGACAGACTAAATGTGATGATTCATAGGCTATCCAATACCTGCCTCTGTGGCGGGGCCAAAAGGAGCATTGGAGTATTATCAAACATGGCCACAGGGTCTGGGACCTTCAAATTGAGCTCTGCTGAGGAAATTGGAGGCATGGATTTTCCGTCTCCAGTTGCTGCTGTGCACTTGGGGGTCATTGCAGGTGGTTGTGCAGCTGACAGTCATGTTATGACATGAAAGACATAAAAATGCAGTCACCTTTACTGTGTCTAGAGATACCAGTGTGCCTTCCATACAAAATATATTGGTATAGATCATTTGTCACAACTTGGCTGCCCACATATACAATAATCTTCCTGTCCAAAAGTTTCCATTCATGTAAACAAGTGTAAAAATACACTATGACTATGTTTTATTTGTAGCAGTTGGTGCTTATTTGTGTATCTGTGTGTGGCCTAGTTTTGTGTAGGGGAAAAATATCAGTGATACTGTCAGGTCGAGTTACAGCCTCAACATCTGACAGTTGGGAGCAGTCTCATACCTCTGTGCAGGTCTAATCCAATGCTGTGTTTATGACAGCTGACAGACACGCGCTATATGTAGACCACAGAAGCTCAGCCCCGACTCCAGCGAGACGCACAGAACACGGCGTGACAAACAAATGACTTTCCAAACAAATGACTTTCCAGAGGCTTAAAATGCTCTCTCGCCGACACTCGTGGTTGGGAGTCGAGTGAACATCCAGAGGGACAACCAGCGCCTTTGTTCTCCTGCTACAATACAGAGAGGCATTGATGCATTCCACTGATTGTGCTGAGGTTGCAACTCTCCATCTCCACCGACTCCAAAAAAAAAAAAGAAAGCAAAACCCACGGAGTTGTAATCATATTTTATCTTCCTGAATGTTTAAGTCATGAGACACAGATCCTTCTACGAGCAGGGACAACGATCCACTCCTAAGCACGCTACCACATCCAGAGCTCAATTCAAACCCTATCAGTGAGCATGACACGCACTGAGCACAAAAACTGCATTTACAAATTTGAATTATCTGCAATGAGCTTGCGTCTGAGGGCATTCAGAAGCTCTGCGAGTTTAAGAATCAGAGGACTGTGCACTTTAAACTTAATCTTTTGTTTTTACTTTGAACCAGTATGGTTTCAGTGTTTACCTACAATACTACAGATACAGTTGTATTGTAAGAAACTATTAGGAGCATTCCTCTCCCTTCTCAATTCATTCACCACCGCAATATTGCAGTGGAATAATCTATTGAAAATACATATAGCCGTTTACGTGTTAGGTAAATATATACAGTATGTGTGAGCTTATTTGAATACACGATGATCTTATTTTATGCATGATAGCTTGAACTCTAGTCTCCAGTGCTGAATACATTTGCAGACCCATGGCCCTCCACCCTCACATACATACACAAATCACATTTGAAGAAACTCTTCTTCAGCTGAATCTACTCTCATAAGTAGAGCAGTACTGATAATAAAGCATGCACTGTTACTATTTTCTCTAGCGAGCCCTTCTTGTTTATGTGGGCTAAAAATAAGACCTGAGATTTATCTTTGGATACCAGTGCTACACTGCCTTAACAGGTAGAGATAAGAAACCCCTCCAGCTTGCAAGAATAATATTTTTTGGGTTGTATTGAGGTTATTGTTTTATAACAAGACACCATTTTCTAATGAGGTGCAAACTCATTTGTGTGAAACCTCGTCAAAAGGACTTTTGGTGCTATAAATATGTTCTTAATAATGTGGAAATTCTGCTGCTCCTGCAGTACATTACACCTCATCATTCAAATAAAGTTGACATAGAGCTTTATGACCTTGTACGGAGTAGATTGTAGAACCGAGAGCTGCAAATAAATGCTTAGCATCTCACATATCATGTGACACCTGTGATGTGGAGCCGAATACAATGTCTTTGTGTCGTCTGACATCATCTTTTATTTATGACAGTGTCTCTATAAGATTGAGCAACACACAATACACACACTGTGTCTGTCAAGTTCATTGTGAAATACATGCAGAACATGCTTATATACACCATATATGGGCATGCATATACATGCATCATCAAAAACAATGATTAATGACTTCCCTGTACTTCATGTCTCCCTTATGTTCCATAATGTATTCCCTGAGGCACTGTAACCTTGCAATATTCCATATTCTATATATGTGCCCAGACTCCAGCTTGTATTCCTTGATTTTGGATCCATTTTATTATTCACTCAGAAGTCTTGTATAAGAAATGTGAGCCTGAACCAGAGTTTTGTTTGCATGATTGTATTTTTTGTACTTTTCTAAGATTGTTGTTGAAAACAATAAGCCACAGAAGTGTCTCCAGTGAGAATGTCCCTTCTTCCCATGACATTTCTTAATGGACCAGTGACAGGCCATCATTTTTTACAGCGGGGCAATACCTGGCGCACCACTGAAGTGTACTGTTTGGGGAGCATATGCTGTACCAATTAGTTTCTTCTATAATCAATGGAACTGGCTACACCAGACGCGAGAGTGCAGCACATATTCGAAACAAATTAGACCGGCTCTCTAGAACTATTTTTATGCCCCGCGAACGGAACGCTTCAGTCGAGGTTCCAGTGTAGGTCGGCTGTCAGGCTCATACAACATGCTTGTACATACACACAAAGCAGGTGAGTCTGAACGCTCATACAACACACTTGTACATACACACATAGCAGGTGAGTCATACAGCACGCTTGTACATACACACAGAAGTCTGAACGTATCTGATCCAGTGGGGCAGTGGACTAGCCTGAGCCCCACCAGAAGCAAGCCAGATCCCAGGCAAATGTCAAATGCTAGTCACATGCATGCCAGATCCCAGGCAGATTCACTCTATGGGTCCTGTCGTGCACCCAGTGCATGATGGCGCAAAGTGCGACGCAAGGTTTATTCTTATCTTACACTCAATAAAGGGAGTAATTTATCGCCATGCGCTGCACTTTTATTAAACTTTGCACCCAGGGGTGTGGAAATTAACAACATAAGATGTGGTCTGGCGCATAATCCAAAAATTGCTATCTTACACCCTCTAAAATCACGAAAGCGACAACTTCTCTGCAGGATAAATATCCTTAGGTTTTTATTGGGGTAAGCGTTTTTTTCAAGCTATGTTTTCGATGGTAACCCATTGTCAGTAAATAGTAAAAATAATTAGCTGTGTAGAACTGTTTTGTCGTTTACTATGAGACCACGGTGAAGTTAGTTTCACTTTGCCTATATGAGTTCAAATAATAGGTGAGTGCAGATGCATGTAGGCTATACTCCGATATAGTCACAAACAGGTTTTAGCAAAGCATGGTTTAGTGGAATCCCTATACATACGGTTTCGCTAACAAGCAGATTCCTTCAAATGCGCGGCTGACTGAAAATACCAATGAGCTGTTTGAAGTTGCGCTGCTTGCCGTTAAAGGGAATGACAGATGTCATTCTCATTGGTTTAAAGGATGTTACGCCCAAAACACACCTATGACTGATTAAGAAACATAAGAACAACCCTTATGCGCCCAGCATTTGATCACAAAATCACACCATTACATTAGTGAACGTGGACTGGCCATGCCTTTGATGTCTTTAAACTTTACACCTCTGACCATCCGTTTCTGATTGCCAAAATAGGGCCCTATATTTAAGTCACCGTCAGATTCTCTCTAGATCCATTCTAGATTTAAGTCAGATTGAAATCAGATTCGTTCCACCCTCACACCGGATCTGTTGCAGGTCCAAATCAAATCCATTCTAGACTTACACTAGACAAGGCTGGCTGCCACGTGTCCATAGCAAATGCTATGTGTCAGAGTCCAAAGCTCAGAAATCTGAACTTATTACTCTGTTCCCTTTAGGTTAAGTCTTTAAGAAACACTGCTGGATTTGATGGGATAGTTGGGGATTTGTAATGAAAGTGTGAAAGCTTTTCTCACTACACCCTGCCCAAATAGTAGTCTTGGTATTCCTCCAAATTCCTCCCTGACATTTCAAAGAACTTCTAATTCTGGGCAAAGATTACCAGGGTAACTTTATTAAATTCCACATTACTTTGTCCAGATGAATTGAATTATGTTTCTGTACCTCCAGATTCTTGAGATCCAACACAGACATATGCTGGCCAAAATGGCCATGTTAGTGCACTATAAAAGCCTGCTTTGCCTGACAGGACGCTCTCTATCCAATTATGCCCAAATGCCTGCTCAATTGGCCCCTCAAAGTTAATATCATATGACACTTGTAAGCTGAAAAATGAAATCATATGTTGAACTGTATATCCCAAATATTGAGGATCCATATCCAGTCAGTTCATTTAATATCAGAATAAAGCACGATCAAATGTATGTATGTATGTATGTATGTATGCATGTGTGTGTGTCTATGTATGTATGTATGTATATCTATGTATGTATGTATGTATGTATGTATTTATGCACTGTATCTGGCACAGTATGTATTTACCAAAAATGTCATAATGAACAAATAATCTTCAGGCATGAACTATTATTATATTATTATTAGTTGATAATCTCAACTTCACTAAAAATGAGGACTACCTCAATGAACCTCCAAGAATAAATAAAGGTTGAATGAATGATCCTGTATTGTCATCCTTTCAATTTCCCTGTTTTTACATCTCAGATTATTCCTTTCCTTGTGATTTAAAGCTACCTGTACCGTCTCAGGAGGGCTTCATCCCAGAGCCACGGGAGTATCAGTTACAGCACAGGTACCAGCCTAATGAGGAGAGATGGGCTCAGCCGGCTCCACATCCCCCCCAGCCTGGGTCACCTGATAGAGAGGAGAGTCCGCAAGTCTGACAGCGTCTCATTCCTTTACAGCACCCCAGCCGACAGCTAATGGGGCGAAGGCAAAGAGAAACCACTGACAGAGAGAAAGAGGTAGAGAGAGAGACAGAGAGAGAGAGAGAGAGAAAAGGAGAGAAAAGAGAAAAACAACCTTCAGATCTGGACAGTAGTGTGGCATCGCACAGGTTAACAGGTGTCATGGTGTGCAAATGACACAAGCCGGCTGTCAGTGACGTGAAGCCCGGAGCACTTGCCGGAATAACGCTTGGAATTACTGCTAGGGTTAGTATTTAGATTACTCCAGACGCAAGGAATGACACAGTACAGTCTGGATAGTGTCTTGATTCACTTTTTTGTCATGTCTTATAGTGGCTGGCTTCCCAAACCTCTTGCTGCTCAACAGCCCTTGACAGAGCACACAGAAACTATCAGAGTGTGACGGGATTGAGAGGAAATGTGTTCTGGGGGGATTCTTGCTCCAGAGGTGATGTGCAGAGATGAATTGCTAGTCCATTGTCTGGGAGAGCAGATCCTTCTCCAAAGTGAAGCAACATCAAGTGTTGCCTCTCAAATCCAGATTAAGCCTTATTTTTCATTCAGTTTCAGTGATCATGCAAACACACATGCACACATACACACACACACACACACACACACACACACACACACACACACACACACACACACACACAAGCACACATCCAAACACATGCACACACATGCACTGCCAAGGAGCATTTAGGGCTGTGGTGGCTGTATGACTAAAGATCAACGTTCCTCTCATGGCCAACTGTGTGTGAGTATCAAACAAAATCATGTTCTGAGTAGACATTGGCAAGCATGGCAGATTCCACAGCAAACTGAATTTTTACACACACAGCCCAAGATGGGCATAGTTTAGGCCTTCCCTTGTGTGCGATGTCTGCCAATATGATTGCCTGAACATCAGAGTCTACGTCAGACACCTCACTCCCCAAGCCCCTTCTGAAGGCCCAGCCCTAGAACTGTCAGTCACTCCATTCAAACATATTAATCAGTTTTTAATTAAGCACCAATGCCTTGCACAAACCATTTCGCATTAATTTGTTGCATACATTTTTGTCTTGGGGGCAAAACCCCCTGTGTTGGTGCTAAATTAATTTTCAAAAATGGTTCAGCTCTTGAGGAGAAAAAGCAACTGCAGCCTATTCTGAAGGTCAAGCTTGGAGTTTATTTTGCATTTTGCCATTCATTAGTGTTTCACATTTAATTGCATTTTTAATTAAGGTGGCATTTTAATTAAATATGTCAGCTTGATGATGGCCTAATGCACCCTTGTCATGTGTTTTATTAACAGCAATAAAATTGTCAAACACTGGGCCTAAACTTTACATGCTCTTTAGTTTCATAGAGCATTTCAACAGGATGTGCACTTCAGGGACATGCAGATTTTGGTTACCATACTTGGTTATTTCAGGACAAAGTGAGAATCAGCCAAATAATTTTTAAGCAAACAGTAGGTGTAGTATGTAATGGTTGACACACATCTTTGATGCATGGCCAATATAAAAACTACAATACTCTAATTTCTTATTTGACTGCCATCCTAAATGGATTGCAAGTTGTCTGATAAAAACAGGCAGAACTAGCAAGAGTTCTAGAATAGATCCTCATGAATATTCCTCCCTCTGCAGCAGATCCAATGGCACCGTATGTTATCCCCTGTGCACTGCACCCTCACCCTCAAGCACCGCTGCCGTCTCCTGCGCTTTCTCCACACAAAAGCATCTTTTTTTCTCTCTCTCTTCTCCAGCCGCTGGCTTTAACAGGAACCCAGACAAGCTCTCTGCTTAATCATCCTCTTTAGCCCACTCCTGCTCGAATTTAGAAGGCGCCGCTCTCGCCTCTGGCCCGGCAGCCAAAATTGGCCGTCCGAAGGGCTTGTTTATTTTAAAGACTTTATTGCTGACTCGCGCAGCTCCGTGCCAGCGTGCAGCCTTTCTGCTCCAGCGTGGCCTGCTTCCTTTGCACTACATATTTCACACATTGCTGTTCCCATTATAACCCAGGCGGGCCATGGACCCACTCCATTCAGGGCTCTAAACACACATCCCCAACAGGGCCGTCTGTATTGACACAGGCCCTTGCAGCACGGCCACAGCCACCCTCGACTCCTCCGTCAGGGTTTTGGAGGCAGAGGGGATTGAGGGGGTGGGGGGAGGAAACATCTACCCCACGTTCTAAGGGGAAACAGGACAAGTTCTCACCCAACTGTGAAGGGGCTTTTATTTTAGAGGTGCTTTGCTTTGTCTTTGTGTGTGTGTGTGTGTGTGTGTGTGTGTGTGTGTGTGTGTGTGTGTGTGTGTGTGTGTGTATGAGTGAGTGTGTGTGTGAGTGTGTGTGTTTACCATGGGTTGAGTTTCCTGTGTGTTCTTTCTCTGTAAGGACTGGGACCACTGTGTGAGAGAGCAAGTGTCACTACTGCTGAAGAATGCTTCAGAGAAAATGATGAAGATTGTTTGCTAACCATTCAAGACATTGGGTGGGTTTGTTCACAACTTGTAAGGCCAGCCATTACAGATTAGATTAGATTCAACTGACATCACAGACCTGTTATTGCTGTTAATAAATGTTTACCAGACATCCTAAAACGAATGGTGAAAATTAAACGTACATCAAGAAGACAATCTCCGGAAAAAAATCAGATTTTAATCTACAGTATGCTAATCTTTGAATTATTTAAATAGTTTCTCTAGACATACACAGAATCCTGAAGAGCAAATCATCCAGTCATGCTCAGTCTTGTTCTCTCCGGAGAGCCAAACTTTGTTCCAGACAAATTTTCATGGTGACAGACATTGGCACGTTGTCAGATAAAGATATCTAGTTATTCTGGGAGAGATCTGCCACCGCACTAAATCTCAGCCCGTCAATTTGTTCACCCTCTTGTGGAAAACTGCCCTGGTGTCAAACATCTGGTTCTATGTGAAGAGCGTGCATTCATCAGCAATTCCATACTCTGTGGGAGAATAGTTTTTTATTTTTTTTATTTTAGGGTTTATGACCTAAACGGAGAGACAGAAGCTCGGGAAAAAGAGAACAGAGGAGAAAGAACTGAGTGTTGTGTGTACAGTGTACAAATTCATGCTGATTCCTCCTCAGCTGTCCAGGCCGTCTCCCTGGCCAGGATTCTTGACATTCCCCAGCCAATGCCTCCGTTGCGTATGCCTTGTATTGTGTAGCATCAGCGCTAGCAGGCCTGGCAGCCAATGAATAGGGTCAGTTAGATTTCAAATATCTTCTGATGAAAGGAACTGAGGCTCTGGCCGCAGACTGGAGCTCCTCCTCCTCCCTTTCAAAAAAAGAAAGAGCGATAGAAAGAGAGAGATAGATAGAGAGAGAGAGAGATGGGGGGTGAGGAGAGCTGAGTCTTTTTCTGTTTCATCCTCTGCAAAAGAGATAGGGAGCAAAAGAATGAGAGAGTAAAAGAAAGAAAGAAAGAGAGAGAGAGCAAGAGAAAGAGAAAAAGAGAGAGAGAGAGAGAGCAGGGAGAGCACATTACTAGCTGGCATTTCTGTGAAGCGTCTATGAACTGCTCGCTCACACAAAGGAACAGGTGTTTGGTGGTTTAAGGTTTCAGGCTCAGGGATAGCAGGATAAGGGGATGTTGACATTCACGGGTGACAAAAGAGAACTGTTCATGGAACCTGTTTTTGAAGGCAAAAATATGTAGACAGAATTTGGGTCCAGTAGTAAATGGGCTGTAAACAACACCGGGTATTTATCTGTCAAAGGGATTAACATTTAATGCATGATTCACTTTAATTCCTTTTTTTTTAATACATTTGCTTTTGCTATATGAACTCAGTCTAGGTTAGAATCAGGGCATCAGCAGAGATTTCCCGGCTTTCTAACCCAAAATACGGGACATTTTTCAATATTCGGCTTTCTGTTCCGTGTGAACTTGACTTTGCTTACAGATTGGCATCAAAACGTGTTCTCACAACAACCATGTTATCTTGAATAGGCTAATATCACTCTAAAGTTGCACATGTGCCTTAAAGCAACCGAAACGATGCATTGAAAAACATCTGTTTAACTGGAAGGGCAAGGGTATGATATAATTATGATACTACTACTAGACTATGATAATCTTGATGAAGAATATTTTCAAGATTCCACATAATCAGATGAAATTAAAACCTAAACTAACTGGGATAATAGCAATAATAGCTTTGTCTCATGCCTCCTCACTATCCTGTATACTGGTAGATCTGCTACCGATTATGTAAAAAAGATCTGCGATCTGTCTGTGTACTTCATGTGGCTGAGGTCTGCTCCCATACGGTCTGTCTAGGCCTAGTTCATGTGGAAAAGGTCTGCTCCCATACGGTCTGTGTAGGCCTAGTTCATGCGGAAAAGGTCTGCTACCATACGGCCTGTGTAGACCTAGTTCATGTGAAAAAGGCAGAAATCTGCAACCCTGGACTCCATAAACTCCATAAAGTCCGACAACACGACTTCATTCTCTAGCAGTCTGTCAGGAGTAGGACACAGACCAGGAGGGGAGGCGGGGCCAACATAGACAAAACATGCCACTCTTGTGATCACCCGGGAAACACTTCCCCCTAGTCTGTTTTTGTGCCCCCCTCTCCCTTTTAAAGTTAATGTAATTTTCTTCAGTTTGTTTTCATTCCTGGGGAAATCCAAGCTAGCCCCCCCCCCTCCCCCCGACATATGGAGAGAGGTTGGCGGTGCAGTTTGTCAGGTAATAAAAGTGGCCGGGTGTGGGCCTTCCTTGGCTAATTGTGCCGGTCGGTGCTGGTGGGGGGGCAGGGGGGTCTGGCAGACCAGAACAGCAGCAGGAGCAGCAGCAGGAGCAGCAGCAGCTGCTGGGTAGGACAGCGTCTCCCTCCTCAGGATCCTTAGGGCACATTATTGTGATATGGAGCTGTTGGGGGCTGTTCAGGGCCCCCCCCCCCCCACACACACCACCCGCCCAGCCCAAAGGTGCACAGAGGGGATCAGGACCCAGCTGCCCATGAAATCCGAAAGATGAGTCAGCGAACGCTGGCCAGCATAATGGCTTTCAAGGCCCGCCGCCGATATGCACTGATCTTATAGGAGCTGTCGGCTGGCAGGCACAGCTGGGGGACGGCCCAGCCTGCTCAGACGGATGGTGACCAGTGAGCGCATGCTAATCCTCAGTGCACAGAGATCAGATAAGAAACGTTTGTTTATACTGCATGGATTTATCATTAAATTATTTTCATCCTAGTTTATTATTATCTTAAACATCTTAAACATCTCAAGCATTATGTCATTCTGATTTATATATTTCTTTGGTTTATACGGTCTGTGTTTGGCATCTGTTAAAATGATTAACGTGATGTCCAATCATTAGGTTTGTACAAAAATAGTCTGTCATATACACTCATATACTATGCCAGTTTCACACTTGTAGAATATTTAAAAGTTGGAGGTTTAAAATATATACGATTCTCTAGACAAACTTGTGCTGTTCTTCTCGAAAAACTGTCCTCATAAAAATCACTTGAATGACTTGAAAACCCTTTCCAAAATGATAAGCAACGGCTTTAATCCATTTGATGCATCATGGGAACATGGTCCTATATTCACCCATCCAGTCACTGACTTAAAAAAGATCAAAGGTGTCTGAGGACACTAATGCAAATCTCTGGGGATTAACACCAGATGAAACCCCTCAGGAATTTCACCACTTCTGAGGTGAAGCCCCACATGTACCCAGGGAGCTTGTTCAAACGCTTCGCTGGGTGCTCTATATGACACACCTCAGTTGGAGTCTTTATTGTAATGTTTTAAATAAAATGCAAGATCTCAAAGGGTTAAATTGGAAAGATAAAGTATTAATTACTTAAGTATGATCCTTCAATAGGCCAGGAAATAAAACTAGTCTCCATGGTGCATTACACTGCTATCTTGCTCATATTCACTTTTGATACATATGAATAGTTGATGTTCCCATGCATCAAATTTACACACTGTGTTTCTACGAGTTACAGTATAAGGACCATGAGATAAGGATCAGCTTAGAACAGCAACAGTCAACACTGACCACCATCAGCACTGTTATTTTTCATGCACTGCATAAAAAACTACAAACACCACTGAACTGTGACAACAACAGACCCCTGTGTTTTTCAGAAAGTATTCTTCTCTTTCTTGTCAGCATCAATTTATCGTACAAAAGGGCATCTGTGGTTTTTGGAGGTAAAATAAATTCTTGCTCTTTTGACATTGGTACAACTGTGAAGCACCAGATGGATTTCAGCAAACACAGATCATTTGCTCAAGATGTGTGCTTGGAACTGTCCCAGACAATGGCAACAACAGCCAGTGCTCTGACAGTGCTGGACAAGGCATGTCACATCTGTATAATAACAAAATACAGCATGTTTGATTCATGAAGTATCTTAATTGCTTTTGGGACAGCATATTGATAATGGTTCAACGGATAATGGTTTGAATTGCCCATCTGATGCTAATGCCTGCCTGCATGCAAACAAACAATTTCCATATGTTATCGCAACTAATCACAGTGGTTTAGTACACACTGCAATTACGGGCCGCTTGTCTTAAAATTACACTGCACTTTTTCCCCTGCGTGATGTTATACTCAAAGGCCCGGTGTACTTTCCATCTCATTTGGAACATAAATGTTTGTGTGAATTGAGTGAGCTGAAAGTAAATCGCATACAAGGAAACGAGGGAAAGTTGGTTGTTTTGGAAAGTCCAGTGTGCAGCTAATCATGGACCATACCTGAGCCATATCAGAACCAAACCTGTGCCATAGCTGTGCCACATGTGTGCCATATCAACTCCAGATCTGGGTTACATGCCTGCTATATACAACAAGGGCCATATCTATGCCATATCAGCCATAAAAGGACCATATCTATGGCATATCAAGGCCTTATGTTTGCTATATCAGGACCTGATCTGTGGCATATCAAGGCTACATATTTGCTATATCAGGACCTGATCTGTGCCATATCAAGGCTACATATATGCTATATCAGGACCTGATCTGTGCCATATCAAGGCCACGTGTGTTGCCTATCTGGATGGGACCTGGGTCATATCTGCACAGGACTTGGGTCATATCTAGGCCAGATCTGCGGTGGCTGTGTTGTGCTGCAGGCTCCTCTTTACTCTTTGCTGGGCCATGAGACGGAGCTAAAGCAGGCGTGCGCCACGTCTGGGCCTCATGCGTGTGCTCCGGGCTCGTCTCTGCCCAGTGCGCCCCGGGACCAGAGCGGCGGTGTGCTTGCTGAGCCGTGAGGCTGCCGAGGCAGGCGCGGACCGGCGGGGGCTCGCTTGCGCTAGCCGTCTCATTTACAAGTTGTGACAGGCTCGGATGGCTCCTGCCTCTCGGGCCCGGCCGGGCTATTTAGCGGAGGCTATTCAGCAGCACGGCCCGCAAAAACAAACACAGGGCCAGGCGGCAGGAAAGTGCTGACTCCCTGCATACTCGCTTTTTTTCCTCTGGGCCGCGGCGGAATGAAAGGAGCTCGGCTCGCTTGCTTGCTCGCTCTTGCTCACTCTCGCTGCCCCTAGGACACGAACGCGAACGCCTGAGCAGTGAGCCTCGCTCAGCAGAGGCCATGCTGACAGGCAAGACCCCCCCCCCCCCCCCCCCCCCCGATCACCACCACACACACAGACCTCCACCCTCCTCCACCACCACCACCACCACCACCACAGTCACAGCCTCCCCCTCCTGCCCCGGGTGCTCCCCTTCACCTTTCCCAGTTGACTTCAGGTGCAGTCATTTGCAGACTAAATGGTTGTGTCAAGGCAAAGGGTGGGGAAGAGAAAGAGAGAGAGAGACAGAGAGAAAAAGGGAGAGAAAGAGAAATGGTTTCCACTGCCAGGGAGGAGAGGTTAATGAGTGAAAGCAAAAAAGAAAAACAGTCGTACTTGACAGCTGCATTAGGCCAGGAGTGCAGTAACAGTCTCATCACAGATGTGTGTGTGTGTGTGTGTATGTGTGTGTCGGTGTGGCATGTTAAACGTCTCGGCGCAAGAAAACATACCGGCGATGCTTGTGCAGTTGGGTAACTGTTTCCACTAGATTTAAATCAACACCATCAAAGCGTTGCTCAGGTGAGCGTTCAGACAAAACAGCCTGCGGGTCATTTCCTGTATCCACTCACTGACACCAGTTATCATCCTGGTTTCATTGTAAACCCCTTAAATACTAAAACATTCATGTCAGCAGCTTCATCTTCACAAAAAAGAACTCTTCTGACTATGACTTCATCTCTCTGTTGTGGCGAGCTTCTTTGAGCTGTCATTTCCTTGTCTAATAATATAAAAACACAACTTGATCTAGAAAAATGTATCCTAAGGGGACACTGGGAAGATCAGAGGACATCAAGCCGTGTGTGATTAAGGATGTATTCATAGAGGCCTAAATTCAGGGGGGGAATTCAATTTCCAAATCGCAGGGTCAGGAGCCCTCTTTAAAGGCCTGTGATTGGCTGACTGGACGGCCTCTTCCTGGAGGAGGCCTCAGGTCTGGTGGGGTTAATCACTTCCTCAGACCTCCTACAGGAACACGGGTCCAGACGCCCTCCGAGAGCTGACATTCAATCCACATTGCTCACTTCCCCTCCGTCCATTTCTCTCTCTCTCTCACTCACTCTTTGTACCTCTCTCTTTCTCTCTAAATCTCTCACTCTCTTGCTGAATCTCCCTTTCCCCCTCCATCTTTCATTGTATTTCTTTCCATTGGTCACTCCTTCCCTTGTTCTCCCTCTCTCATATCCTCTCTCTCTCTCAATCTTACTGCCCTAGCTGCTCCCCCCACCCCCTCTCTACCTGTGCTGGCAGTAACTGTTAAAGAGGGCTGAGCAGATATAGCCCAGACTATTTGTGGAAAGAGAGAGAAAAAGAAAGAGAGAGAGAGAGAGGGAGAGAGAGAGAGAGAAAAGGTGCAAACAAAATTAGACAAGGTACAGACTCAGCAAGCAGTCTGGTCATTGAGGTGGAGGTGGGTGGGTGCAGACAGATGGTTGCCCAGGGATGATATTCCATGCCCCCACACTGCGAGCAGGGAGCAAGGGAAAGTGGAGACAGAGTCTGACAGAATGGACAAAACATCCAGATGAACAAAAACGATATTGTGCGGTTCTGTGGTATTTGTTGTGGTTGTGTGTGGGGTGTGGTGAAGGACATTGTAAGATACCATGTAGCGATGTTGAAAAGCAAACTAATGCAAATGTGCATATATGTCATCACTTTGCATAGTCTGCTACATAAAGAAATAAATAAATACATTTGCATTTTTTGTCTTGACCCTTAGACATAGCTTTATTACATGCATTATGCACAATCAACTCACTCAAGTCCAAAATGTTGGTGTTGCGCTGAGCGCATATCCACAGACGCACACCTCTCCTGTCACTGCTCCATCAGTCTGCCTCAGTGATTACACTGCCCCCAAGAGGAGGGAAGCTGGGGTGGATACACACACATAGCACATTGCTTATTTCTTTACTGCTGTGTTGTATATTGTCTGTGTGTGTGTGTATGTGTGTGTGTGTGTGTGTGTGTGTGTGTGTGTGTGCGTGTGTGCGTGTGTGTTATATATACAGCTCTGGATGAAATAAAGTGTACACTGCACATTTTTCTGATGTCATTCTACGGTTGCTGAGTGACATTCAAATGAGTTGACGTTATATTCAAATTTGCAGTGGTCTCTTCATTTTGAATATGACCGTCAACTCATTCGAATGTCACTCAGCAACTGCAGGATGACATTAGAAAAATGTGCAATGGTCTCTTATTCTTGTCTAGAGCTGTATATGGATGTATGCATGCTTCTTGGTGCAAAATGTATTTTGTCTGTGGTAGGCAGAGAAAAAAGACAGGGAGACAGACAGGTTAATTGAAAGATAGAGGATCAAAGAAGAACACAGTGTAGAAAATGGCTTTTGTGGTCATATTAATCCAGACATTACGCCATTTGATATTCCACATACACAAGGATGGACAGTTTCTCATAATATGTGGGCTGACCACAGGTGCAGGTGTGTTGTGTACACTCTGTGTGGTCCGTGCCAATGCAGGCCTCCTATTAATTAGGACGTTTCCATGGCAATGCCCAGAGCAACTTCCTCTTCCTCTTCCTGTGTTGGCCTCTACCAAGGGGTTCAGATGTCAAAGGCTGACTCGCTTTAAAAATACCTACTTACACAATCATACTTAGAAGTAGAACAAACACACATGTTTGCATGTGTATGCACATTATTTAAAAATATAGGGTAGAATTGTACTAAAACTGAACGTACGTTGTCTCCATTA
Organism: Alosa sapidissima; assembly: GCF_018492685.1. Taxonomy (NCBI): domain Eukaryota; kingdom Metazoa; phylum Chordata; class Actinopteri; order Clupeiformes; family Clupeidae; genus Alosa; species Alosa sapidissima. Next base: position 22,697,997 of record NC_055970.1, on the reverse strand, counting down.
TATTCCATGGTGGTAATGTATCGCCCTGTGACTTTGAGTCACACACATATTTCCAGGCCCTTCACTTGAACACTTGAATCAAATGCCTTGTTGCAATTCACAAGTGTACTCAGGCTCATCAAACGTCATGACCACAAGCGTGTCATTTTTCATGAATCAACACACATTCTGATGCCCTCTCATTCATAAATGCAGGGAAGAAAAGTCCTGATCTCACACACACACACACACACACATACACATACACACTTACACACACACACACACACACACACATGGAAACATTTTCCTGTCCCTCCTACCCATGATTGTATTATTAGACATAGCAGAGCTCATGGGCTAGAGCAAAGCACCTCCCTGTGTTTGCGTTATATCACAACTGATTTCTGAATAGGCTGGGATGAGAGAGAGAGAGAGAGAGAGAGAGAGAGAGTTGTTTCACATATGGAGCTTGTTATTTCAACATTTTTTCTCTCCCCAGTAATTCCCTGTTTCAGATAATCTGCGCAATTCTATGTCTTTCCTCTGTTCCTCTCCTAGTTTTCAGGCCCTAATGTTTTCCACCCTATCAGAGACTAGATGTTTATCTCTGCTATGTGGCAAACAACCAAACAAAAGCAATGAACACCGTGCTCTGATAACTAGGCAGAGAACATTTTTCTGACGGGAAGACAAAGGAATGATAGTAACCTGTCTGCAATCATCTGTGTTCTTCATTCCATCCCAAACCCCCACCTTACTGAGCCGAGATAAACATAGACTCACAACACACAGCTCAGATAGAGTACACACACACACACACACACACACACATACACAACTACGCATACATTTTGTAAATATATAATGAAAATGTACACATTTGAAAGCTGTGGCAAAAAGCAATGTTTACTGAGAGATAGTGGTTTATCGGCTGAGTATACCTATCAGAATTGAGCTGAAAGAGAAAAGAAAAATACACAACAACAACAAAGAAAGAAAGGGAATGAAGTAAAGTATAAGAACTGTAAGAACTACAGTGAACTATAAGATCTAGAGTGAACTATTAAAAATAGGAGCAATTCACATTTTTCCCCCACAAATGCTCAGGGGTCATGGATATAAAACAAGCCAACTGGAGAGGAAGGCCATGAAGATCAAAAAGAGGTCTTGGTGGTATTAGTGTACACTAGGCAGGTCGTGCAGCTTGTGGTGGTTGGGCCGGGCGCATCAAGTCGAGATTGGAGTGGTTCATTCGAAGTCCACTGAGTTGCAGGGGATAGTTTCCTCTGTAAAGCGGCCTGTTTATTCCCCCCAGTAGATGATTATCACTCTTTAGGGGGCCCTTGGAGACTTGCTGCGCCTTGCCTCACTGTCGAGAGTGGGGAACAGTGCCAACGCAGGACAAAACTCCCCCGCTCTGCTCCCCAAGGACCAACAGTCATGAAACACCTTGCACTTACTGACGCATTTGAAAGAAATGGCCTGTGATAGGCAACTGTTAGAGAGCAATATGAGCACGCCAGTACACTGAACACCCAATGTAAACACGCATGCATACAATGTCAAAAAAGAGCAGTGAGAGCAGATTGTGCTGGTCTCTCAGGGGACTGGGCATAAGCCCTGTACAAGCTGCCATACTGACTATAGTGTAAGACCGAGCAGTTTCAGCAGCTATTCTGCTGCATTAAAGGTATCCAATGCAGGTTAATTTTCTTTTTTTTGCTACTCGGCTCCCTCTACAGTTGTGGAGTACTTGTATTTTACACAACTGGACAGAGTACATGTGGATTTGTTTATAAACCAGCAAAGAAAATTTCCGAAGAGCCATGCCTACTGATATGGTAATATTACACAATTTCATACAAATAGTAGGCTATTACACAATTGTCGTAAAGCCATTCGTGATTCTCCAGGTCAGGGGAGAGCGCGTTACAAGACTGGTTCTCCGTAGATGGGAAGGCTAGGGTTGCAGAATGTGGGTGATTCTCTTTATTCCAAGTTAGTTTATCACCAAAATGACTTGAAGCTGTTACTGTATATTAAGGTGCAAAACTTGCATAGGTGATGGCTATCAGGCTAGGTGCTAGTAGGGTAATGCTAAATAACTGGTAGATGTAACCTGCATTGTGTTGAACTGCACGGCTCAGACCTGCACAGTGCACACCCCCGGACTCGAACCCGCAAACAGCAGCACCTTGCATCGGGAGTTGAGCGTGCTAGCAATTAAGCTGAAAGCCCAGGCTGCTAGCTGTAACATTAGCATGTCTCTTAAGGTGTCGGGAGGGAGGTTTACACAACCTTCATACTGCACAGCTATCTGGCTGCCATTACATAGACTCACTTCTTTTTTTGTTAAGACAAATTTTAGTAACATAAGTAACATATCTTACCTTTTTATAGACCTTTGGTATCGGAATACACAAGATCCTATTTCACCACTGTCACCTATTTCACCAATATCTGTCGTTTTGCACATGCGGCCATCTTTCTTGATTCCATTTATTTGTCAAGGTAAGATAAGTGTGGTGGTTTTCTATGACTTGTATGGTTTTTATAAACTTTAATATTACTGCATTTATTATGAGACTTCAAGGCCTGTACACATCTTGAACAGACCAGACCAGCAGTCAAGGAGTGGGGTGCAGGAGGATACAGTAGACACTAGGCCTGTCATATGATGGCCAGTATCAGAGGATGATGCCAGCTGGTGAGGATAAGTATAAGCAGGGTGCGATTTGTGTAAAAACCAGAGGGGGGGATGATTTTGAATAAGTTTGTAAACCCCCCACCCCCAAAAAAATGAACGAACGATTCATAGCCTAGTAATGTCATGGCTAATAATACCCTATATTATTTTTGCCACCTTTGTAACATTTTAGTTTTAGTTTACCGTGGTGTATGACTTTAAACAGCGAGTGTGCTTGGTATGATGATCAGCTCCTCTAATGCAGGGTAGGACTACGTTTTGACAAGCATACAAATTCACCTTGTTCTTGCCCCATCTGAAATGACTTCTCTACTTTTGCTGCCTCCATCCTTTCTGTACTTGCTGTGTAAAAAAACGTTGTATATGATGGCATTGAAGTCTTAAGTTAGTGAATTGGCTAACAGTGTTAGTTGGTAACCAAATAGCCTACACATTGCGCTACACGCTGCGTAGGCTACGTGCATTCTCTCTCCTGCTGATTTGCGTTCAGTAGCCAAGTGCGTAATATTGCAAAAGTTAAAAAAATAAATGTGTTTATTGTAGCCTACAGAAAATAAATAGCCTATCATACTGTCAGTTAATTGCCTACAGTGCAGTGAAGAGTTTGGAGAGTAAAGGTAGGCCTACAGCTAATTTTCAAACCTGTAACCTGTACCAAAACATATTTTTATTCAAACATCAAGTCTGCCTCAAAATACAACAGAGAAATCATGAACTCAAAATGTCATTGTGGGAAAAAAAAAAAAAAAAGCAATGACTGCGTAACAGTGCAAATCAGATCTTTCAGAATAAGGATAATAGCCTAACGCTAATAACAAGCCTTGCCAAAATTATGGGTCATTAAGTAAGAATACAAAATAATTGTTAGATTAAGTAGATTATGTTAAAACGACATGGACATTAGGCCGAACTTCCGACGTATTTTTTTTTGCACACACGCTGGCTCTGCCTGCTGCGCTGCCTGCACAATGTCCTCGGCTTCGCGAAATCAGTGCATATTCGCGCCTAATTATAGAACGTCAAAAAGAAACAAAGTAGCCGGGCTGCATCCAGACACTTAGCTGCCATCGGGGGCTGCATGCAGTCGACAGACTCTCTACGGACAGTTTTTAATGTTTATCAGAAAATAACTACTCAGTATTCTGATTGAGTATAATTTTCGGGACAATTAGGGCAGGATTCGGGATTCGGGACAACTGCTTGGATATCGGAACTGTCCCGAATTTTTCGGGACGTCTGGTCACCCTAGCTGACGGTGACGGTGCGTTTCTGATGTCAGATTATTATGTAGGCTAGCCTACTAGACTGTTCTCACGTGGCAGCGCTTTACTTATATGAAGTAGCATTAATCAATATGAGGGGGAGAGAATGTTGTCCCCCCCCCCAACGACAAAAATAATTTAGCAGAGGTAGGGATAGGAAAACCAGAGGGGGGGAAATCCTCACCATCCCCCCCTACAAATCGCACCCTGAGTATAAGTATATATACTCTTTTGATCCCGTGAGGGAAATTTGGTCTCTGCATTTATCCAAATCCGTGAATTAGTGAAACACACTCAGCACACAGTGAACACACAGTGAGGTGAAGCACACACTAATCCCGGCGCAGTGAGCTGCCTGCAACAACAGCGGCGCTCGGGGAGCAGTGAGGGGTTAGGTGCCTTGCTCAAGGGCACTTCAGCCGTGCCTACTGGTCGGGGTTCGAACCGGCAACCCTCCAATTCCAAGTCCGAAGTGATAACCAGTAGGCCACGGCTGCCCCAATTAGAACAATAATATAAGAACAAGGCCAAGTAACAGGTAGACATTGTATCATATAAAGTAAACAAGATCAGACACCCTGCTTACACCCAACTGGATAGAACCAGAAAGACCCAGAACCAGACAGTTTTGCATATATTTTTATGCATGATGGAAAAATGGTTTCCACCAATATTCGTAACCCTGGTAGATGCTGATTGGCCAACAGGTGTCTTGGCGAGAGGAGAGGGCCCAACTCTAAGGTTAAGAAGTATAAAAGATAGGCCGCAGCCATCTTTTAGTCAGATCTCGTCGGGGGGCACCAGCTGATGACATCTCACCTCACCCTATTGCTTGATGACTGGTCTGGACATCGTTTAGGCTGGACTATCACTGCAATACGATGAATAAAGATCAACAGTCTTCAGAGATCTCCTGTCTGCATTGTCTCCTTCGGACGCCTTGTTCCAGAGTGCTAATTAGTAAATAGTTAAGTGATTAATTGCTAATTGGATTAGAGAAGTGGACAGTTTTTTTCACGACATAAGCTATGATTGTGTTGTGGCTTTTGCATTCTTAACGTTGTGATAGAGCGCCGTGTGCTGTTCTCATAGTAAATAGTGTGCCGTGAGCTGTTCTCATAGTAAATAGTGTGCCATGAGATGTTCTCATAGTAAATAGTGCAACAAGAATTTGTAACACTTTACTAACATGTTATTTGGATACCAGGTTGTAATGTGTGAAAGGTTGAATTTTAATTGGTTTTGTAGTTATACCCACCAGACTACCTAAATCAAGTGTGTATTAGGTAATAAACTGTTCAAATACACTTTTGCTATTCATCTAGCTTCTAGAGAAATACATATTTCTTTGTTCTACCAGCATCTAGTAAGAGACTTTGTACATATTAATAGACTTTGTTCAATTGAAATTCTTGTTGAAAATAAATGATCAGGTATAGCATTTGGCAGCTGGCCTGTTGTTTTGTCCATTCAAATTATTGTTGCATTTTAGCTAGACCACAATTACTTTAATCTTATGCATAAGCAATGAGCCCATGCACAATTACTGCTAGCGAGGTAGGCCAAAGAAGTGCCAGCAGGGCTGTGCAGCAGAATTGAGTTGATTAAATCCTATAATTTCTTCATTAGACTGCCTTACCAGCAGCCATTTTAATAATAACTCGGGAAGTACCAAGTGTTACTATCATGGTAACAGCCATTCCTATTGTTTACTGCCAGCATTTTGCTCAGTAAGCGATCACATTATTTCACGGATCCAATAGCACATGACTTCATAATTGTGTTTTCACACTGATGATATAAAAGCCATATCTCACTTTGAAACTAATAATGAGAGTGCAGTTGGGATTTCAGAGTCTCTGACAAACCCAGGGAGCATCTCTGTTGCTGAGCATCTTGATCCTGCCATGCAGCTTTCTCTGGAGCGTGTGTTGCACGTGCTGTTGACTTGCCTTCAGGCATGGATCCAGTGGCAGGTGTGATTTCTGATGGCTTTTGCTCCAATTTGAGACAAACCCTTGCGGCAAAAGCCACCCCTCGCTGTGCGAGTCTATTGAGAAGTGAGACCGCAAATGGGGCATGTTTTTTTCTGTGTTTGGAGAAGTACTCAGAATTCTATACTGCTGAAGCCTGTCTCACTGAGATGGAGTTCCACATGTGGCAGGGCAATGCAGTCATAAAACTTTACTGGTGCAATATCGTATATAAAATGTCAAGAGCTTATGTCAGGTTCACTTTCAGTTAATGACTATGATATAGAAAAGTGCATTACACATGTGGTTGGTGTATCACTGCACGAGGGCTATCTGATGGCTGTTATGTTTAAGACTGTAATGAATAACAATAGCAATAGCAGAGGAAATACATATGTTAATTATGAGTAAACAAATGTGTACAAATGTAAACAAATCTGTTATACTTTGACATGCTATGTCAAATTTATAATTTGTTTTTCAAAATGTTTTTCTAAACACTCCAGGCATTGTACATATCCTGCTGTTTGAGTCAGTTCCCAATAACAGAGGCAGGCATCCCACCACAGACTATACTAAGGACACACAGCCATGAGATAAGGCATTACACAGTCTGTGGAGAAAGCTGCTTGTTTAACGGAAAACTGCATCCTTGACAAATAGCTTTTTCAGACCATTATAACAGAAATAACTCAGTGCCTGGATGCCAACATAAAGATCACAAGCATGACATGAATCCAAATGACCCCGTGCATTATTCTAATGTGGAGTCATGCCCATTACAGATATGAGTCCTGTCAGACCATATCTACAACTATTTAATTAAAATAACATACTGAAAGGAGAAGTATGCAGGCCGCCTGTACCACGGAGACGTTCAGGTAGGTGCTGGGCCTCCAACGGGGAATGTCATAAGTGATCCGGGGCCCAGCTGTATTAATGAGTTGGTCTCCTTTGTTCCTCTCTCTGCAGAGGGGCAGCACACTCAAGAATGCAGCCTGCACAAAGGAGCCGGAGCTGGAGTCGGCAAAGACGCTCGGCGCATCAAGAGCGACTCTCTCAAGGAGGCGCTCATCAATATGGGCCCGTCCTCTGAGGGCGGTGCGGGCCCGCTCGCTCCAAAGTGCCTTTCATTCTCATCTTGTTTATCTGCAGGGACAACGCCGTGCAGACAATGGTGAGAGTGATTGAGCGTCTTGAGCAAGAGAGAGAGAGAGAGAGAGGGATAGAGAGAGAGAGAGAGGAGGAAAGAGCCTGCTGGAGAGAGGGAGAGGGAAAGGGGGATGCAGAGATCTTTGATCGTTCACTTTAAGGCCAGAGCCTTTGATGTGCCTAAATGCTGAGTGCATAATGCTGCCAAGTCAGGACACAGCTGTTGGGTAAGTCTCCATGAGAACTCTTCAGAATCGACTAGCACCCTTAACTTTTTGACTTCCAGAGAGCCCTGTCTGTGAAAGTGAAACATAACTCACAAATTGTCCCAGCTCATTATGGTCGCTTAAGCACCATATCGTGAACAGGAATGTTATAACTTACTCCCTTTGTTTTTGCTTTTCTCACACTGATGTATACACCTTAAATGTTTTATACTTCTTTCTCTGCTCTTTTTCATTGAAATGACTAGAGCCCTCTCTTTTCACACTGACTCAGAGTGTTAATAATGCATTAGTCACTAACATAGTGCAGTCAAATACAAAACGTCAATATCATATGGCACACACTACAGAACATAGCTCATAAATATTCTCCATCTGCCTCAGCTAGCCGGAATATAAAGCATTTCCTTTCTTCTCTTTGGAGCTATTTACCATTTGATTTCCTGCTCCAGCGTTTACTCTCCCCTTCCCCTCCTGTGTCGTCTTGAAAGGAGGACCCTGGGGGACAGGCAGATAGGCAAGGCACATAAACTGTCAGAGGGAACTTAATAAACAAAATGAAAGGAGCCTGCAGGGGGTGGCGGGCATGGGGAATTGAGTCACTAGCCATCTCATCGGCCCACCTATCCCTTTTCCAGGTGATTGACATCGCCAGCGCTCTGCCTCCCTGTCATCCCCATGGTCTCTTATTAAGGTCTCAGCCAGCTGCACCACATACATCTGGGATGTCCTGGGCACACCTCCCATTCAAATTCTCAGACTATTTTAACGGCCCATTTTCCTCCCTTAGCCACCTAAGAGACCCCTCTTCCAGTCCGCCGCCAAGTATTTGAAATTCATGTGTCGCCGGTTCCAAATCTTCTCCACCTGACCTTGTGTTGACTATTCGGATGGGTGCTGCCTACTGTATGTTGATGGTGACTGACCTTTCCCCTCTCCAGAGCGGTGGAATAAATCTGCGTCTTTGTAAATAAACATGAGTCACTCTGCTGTTGGAGACCCCTTCTAACCACAACCCCACACCTAACCCACCCCCACCTCCACACCCCCAAAAGTAAGCAATCAATAGCTGTGCTGTTTAGATAGAGCAGCAGCAGGTATGAACGTTACCCACGCTAGACAAGCGTGTGCTGTAGAACAAGAAGCCCAGATTCACAATTTCCACTTTTCCCAACAACATGATCACTACACCCTATTTCACGCATGTATTGTCATCCCATTTTGAGACCTTTTTCATGCTAACGTTGCTTAGCGTTTTATTTAAAAAGTGCACACAGTGGGACTAAACAGGATTAACCGTGGCCCCCCAATTCATTCATCACCACACACGCCACTGGTTATGTTCGTCCCACCCGAGCGTGTACATATATAAAGTATGCATTGTATATGAGCCTATGCGGAGTGGAACGCGCCTCGTAGGAGTGTGGCCGCCTGCACTGATTTCCATGTTTCCATGGCTGTGGCATCAGGAGCAGAATAACGGCCGGTGCTGAGTGAGCATACATATTCACCAGCGGCTGCTGCTAACAGAACCCATTTGCAAGTCCCTTGCTGCACGCAGCCTGGTTAGGCAACCAAGGCAATTTCAACAAGAGCCGTGGCCCTCTGGCTTGTAGCAGGTAGATTAAATCTCAAATGTTATATTTATGGGTCTTTTTTTTCTCTCTCGCTCACTCACTGTTATTGTCAGTTGACTCACATATGCTGTTTTTCAAACATTGATGCAATGCTGAGTTTTGCTCAGCTTTGATGACCAAGTCGTTTGACACATGTATACAATATTATGATTCCTTATAATTCATTGTTATTTTTTTTTCTTTATGATTCATTGTTTTTTTTTTTGCTAAATTACTGTTTTGGCCAGTATTAAAAGAAAGATTGCACTAGAAAGTCATATGATCTATGGTTTCTAAGAGCATTAAACCATGAAAAGATAAGCATAAGGACAAAGCTAATAAACACTTGTTAATTGACAATTTGAGGGATGGAGGTGATTGCAGATAAGATGTCCTCATGAAAGTGCGCATGAACAAACTGAGTCGTCAAGTGTTACCTGAGGCTAGCGAGTAGCAACCTAACCCACCACCAAAGAATCCTCACAGTTTCACCAAAGGAGTAGAGCTGAGCTGTGGAGATCTGGCTCTTGGTCATGGCCCTACTCCATGTGGTTCACCCACTGTTTGAAGAACGGAGTTCAGACGGGGAGTGTGCATAAGGGAGTTCAAGAGGGCGATGTGTACCCTGCTCTACTGTATGGGCCAAAGGCCTGCGGAGAGGGCTTCTCCATGAAGGTATTCCATGGAGTGGAATCAATGGAGAAGCTTGGCAGTGGGCTGGCTTGCACCTTTAGGCATCTGCTTTCTCAAACAGACTTAATCCAAGGGTTGAATGTATTGATATTTTTCTACCTGTTACACATGTAGGAAAACATGTTTTCAAACTCCCGTACATTTGATATTCTTCATAATTTTATATACACTACAGGTAAAGCAGAGGGACAGTAGGAGAGCATGTACAACCACTTACAAACAGTGTCTTCTTCAGCCCTGAACCCATTAGCTGGCATGCTAGAGTTACCACATATCTGGTGTCAATACTGGATAATTCAATTAATTGATTGCAAGTGAATACAAGTGAATGCAACTGAAGTGTTGAATACCACTATTCCCGGGAAGTGGATACATACATTTAGTAATGGAATATATTATATTATATTGAGCGGGCAATTTGGCTCTGCTTCTAAGGGAATCATTTTCTCCTTAATGGTGGTTCAGGGATTAAAAGATGGATCGATGTCTCTCCTTCTTGTAATGCAAATATGGTTAACGTCCCGAAATGACTTGATCTTTGAATATTATATCCATAGCTTATTTCAGTGAGCCCACTGTGTGTAATAAAGGAGGGAGACTTGGAGCTATTGTTGCTTAGATGTTGGAGTGACCTCTCCCCTTCCCCTCAGAATAAATTAATTATTTCTGTCATAGCTGCTTAAGCGTTGGCTTCCACTTAGCGCGTTCCCTTTGCATTCCCTGCGCTTGTGATTAAAAACCGAAATAATTGGAGACATGTTGACTCGCAGGTCAAGCCAATTACAGTAATAAGAGTTTTATTTGGCAGTTCACTTTGGCTTCGATGATATCAAACAAAATATATGCCACCCCCAGGGAGCCACTAATGTATTCACCTTCTCCGAATGATTACGCCTTTCTGTGTGGTTTAATATTACTCGCTAAACATAAAACAAAGCTCTTCCTTGGGTCACCTCACCTTCCGTGGTAGCAACAAAGACAAATGAGAAAAAAAGAAAGGGGTTGGGGTGGGCAACGAATGAAAACAACATCCTTTTGCTTCCTGACTTAAGTCACCTAAAGCATCTGGCCCACTTTAAACACAAAGAGAGCGAACGAGAGGGAGAGAGAGAGAGCTGAAGAGAAAGATATGCTATCTATCACACACGCTTGTGTCAGACCTGCCCCAGTAAAAAACAGAGGCGTAAATAATGTGCCGGCAGAAATGGAGCTGTGCACCATTGGCGGCGCGAGCGCGGGGAGATGGGCCATAAAACCCAGGCTCCATTGTTGTTGAGGTGCCTGCCTCGCAGCACTAGCACCACCTTGCACTATTAATGCAGCGCAGGGGCCTAGCTAATGAACTATAAACAAGGTGGTAGTGAAAGCCTTTCTCCTGAGTCAGATATATTTAAAACCTCTCCTGTGTAAATAATACATACGTGTGGATTTACAACTAGTGAGCCATTTTAAATGCCTTAACAAAGAATTACAAAGAAAACTTCACAAACCATACAGATATTCAACGTACCAGTGGACAACCTATACAGTATGTCTCACAATATTCATTTCACATAGGCACATCTAGTGATACTACTTATCAGTTGGATAAATGCATGTAGAACTCACATGGTAGATTTGTCTCATTGAGGTTATCACTGGAGCGCAGAGTGAGAGGTAGTAAAAATGAAGGGTAAAACAAGGTGTGCATATCCATCTAATAATGAATGGTGCTAATTAATTGTGACAGCCGCACCCCTTGTTGTAAATAACTGTCTCAAGGTTATCTCCACGGGGCCTGGGGCAAAGCGGGGGCCCAGCAGAGGACACTCGCTCATCCGCAGGACATAGATGGAGAGATTTTGTCAAGTGCATGAGGGTTTTTTTTTTTTTCTGTGAAATATTTTTCAATTTTGGCCTGACACACACGCACACACACAAAAGGTTTCCTTCCAGACAAACATGTCCACCTCGGTGTGTGCAAATGAATGGCCTCAAAGGCCTTGTGAAGGCTGTCTCGCAGACTGATTTTTCTTTTTTGTTTGTTTGACTTGCCTGTGGAGTAACATCCACTGAATTAATCAGTCATCAAACTGGGGTAAGTGAGGAGGGTTTCAGCCATAACAGACATTCTGAGGGGCAACTGGGGGCAGCTGGGTTTACACAGACTGTGAGACAGATACCTTATCATGTAGCCACTCAATTAGGGCAGCAAAGACACTCAGGATGGCTCGAGGTTAATGGAATGTGTGTGTGTGTGTGTGTCTGTGTGTGTGTGGTTGAGTGTATGTGTAAGTGACTGTGTGAGTGTGTATGTGACTGTGTGAGTGTCTATGTATGCATGCAAGTGTATGACGTATGGCTCTTTGATTAACATAATCCTGATTAGCTGCGAGAGTGCAGGTCACAGTAAAAATGTCACGCGGTGGACTAACTTCGCTTTTAATGTAGGCTCAGGAGGATTGTAACGGCAGGCCTGGACGTGAGGAGAGCTTAATCTCCCTCGCCCAAATGTCACACTGTCCCCAACCTCCTCTCATAATTACATCACCCGGACAGAGACAGCTCATTTTCACCTCCAATAGAGACTTTATCGCGCAGCAGTGTCATACACACACAGCAGGATAACATGGGACCAGGGATGGGAATAATAGATTTATCTCCATCACTCATATTCTCTGGCATACGCTTCGTTTATCAGGGATACTTCCCTGGGGTTTGCTCGACTGTATTAGCCATGTCCCGACCACTCGGTTTTTGGTATATAAAGCTTACTCGAAATATGGTGGTGCACACAGAGATATTAGAGGGAGAGGAAGGAGCCATTTTGAAAATCAGGTTAGCTGGTGTAGCATGTTCGTATCTCGTAGATAGAGAGGGCTGGGCTGCCCACAGGAGGCATCACCTGTTTGGTCACTCAGAAGGACATGTGAAGGTACACAGCATGAAATCCATGGCGTAACTGAATTATCTGTAAGCAAAGAGAACAGGCAGAGATATCTTATGCAAGGCAGGAGTGACTGATACTGACTGATTGTCCTGACTGATACATGTGTCCTAGGTTCTGGATAGACACACACACACTTTTTTCTCTCTTTCAAACACACACACACACATACTCACACAAACCCACACACACACACACACACACAGATGTACGCGCACTCACACACACACACTCGGGTCTTTTTTTCCAACAGTGCCAGTGTGCTGCTATCTCCGTGCAACCACGCCGAGGTCAAGCCCTATTCTTTACAGAAGTGCTCTCGGAAAAGCACCAGAGGAAATCTGAGGCCGATAAGGGACAGTAAATCGTTTGGCTCTCCGGCGCGGGCCCATAAGGGCCAGTAAATCGTTTGGCTCTCCGCGCGCGGGCGCATATGTAAATAGGTTTCCGAGGGGCAAAAGGGGAAGCAGAGGACGTGCCCAGAGAATGAGCAGGCAGTGATGTACGAGTGCTTTGTTAATTGACACGACTTATGAGGTGATAAGCACCCACACTGCCCTGCGCTCCACGTCCTGCTTTAACTCCCACTGTCACACGCCGCCATATATTTATTGCGCCAAGCAATTTTGGTGATGAAATATTTATGACAATCACTTTCGGTGTAACGCACTGAGACTTTCAATCATGTGGACAGCGTACCATGTTTGGTTCCTGGGGGTAGATGGAGACAAATGTATCAGTGTTAGAACAGGACTGTAATAGAACGAAAGAGAGAGAGAGTGAGTGAGTAAAAAGAAAGAGAAATAGAAGGAGAAAGAGAGGGATAGAGGAAGGGAGAGAGGGGGAAGCATTACCTGAATAGTCCAGAAATGAAAACATCCACACAAGCTGAACAAGATGGTAACCTAATTCAGGTCAGGAATTTCCCCGTGTTTGTAGAACGTCAGTTTTGTTTCCCATCATTTAGGTATTTTTTTATGTGGGGATGACTTGAGCCATGGAGACATACATAACAAAGCCTCTAAGATTGTGATTACATTATACTCTTACAAGAATCATCTAGTCAAATAAAGACAGATTTATGAAAACAAAACAATGGTTATATATGAATAGTCTTTCCTTTATTATAACAGTATAGTATTGTAATTAATGTCCCATTCAAGGTTCATTACATTCACATGCATCAGTCACCAGACACTTATGCCAGATTCCTCTCTTCCTCTCTTTAACTGACAGTGTCATTGCATTTATTTATGTTGTTTGCTTTATTATGTGGTGTGTGCTATTTACCCCATCCCCAACACACACACACCACACACACACACACACACACACACACACACACACAGATGAAATGAAGCACAGAGAGGCTGCAACAGGACAGACACAGGGAACAGAACTTAGGGGAAAGGGGCAAATTGAATCAGCAAAGTCAAACTGAACGTCCCCTGGATTCTTTTTTTCAGCTCATTCCTTTACTTTCTCCCCCTGCCAAGGAACACAAACATTGCTCTGAAATGAAAGAGTGGCCATAGCGGATACCTTCTTCCTCTCCAAACACGCCTGGATGGAGGAAAAGAGAGAGAGAGAGAGAGGGAGAGAGAGAGAGAGGGAGGGAGGGATGGAGAGAGAGGTAGGAGGGGAGGAGGGCAGAGGAAGCAGGGGCCTGCTCTATGATGTCTTTGAGTCATGGTAGGCTGCGAGGGCCGGGCCAAGGAAAACTCCTGGGCCAAACAGCGGGAGGATTGTCCCTCTACCTGGCCGCGGATAAAATGCACATTCATAGAATTTTACTGCTCATACCTCAGCCGCTCCACAATGCAGCCTTTTGAGAGGCGCATCTGAGCCACGCGGGGCGGTCTCCGACGGGCCAGCCTCAGATTAGACGGCCAAGATTCATTTCAGAGCGTTCATAAACACGCACAGACTCACCATTCATACCCGTATGATGGATAGACGTGCTAATGGGGATTAATTGATTAGGTAATGGCGCTGGGATTGAATCCTATTGAAGCCTATCAATCATCTTTGTGTGTTTGCATATGCTGCATATGACACTGGGTGAGCATAGTATACTGTTTTAGGTGGATTCGTCGTTGTTGCTTGAATTCTTTACCACCTTACATCAGCATCGGACCCAAGAGGATTGGAAGGGTTTTATTTGTCTTGTATTTTTCCATGACACGTACACTTGCCGGGCATCTTCAACAGTGTCTGTTTTAGAGAGAGAGAGAGAGAGAGAGAGAGAGAGAGAGAGAGAGAACAGCAGGTAGACACTTGAGTGATTCACGATGCCAAGGTGAGCTATGCGGCACACTGAGTTCATGCAAGCAGCAGCTGCTTAAACATCCGCACAGGATAAACACTCTGCCAGGCCACTGGAGAAATGTATACAGGCACCATTACCGCTATCCGGCCTGTTTACCTCGGAAGGGCCTGCAAGATTTTAAAAGGCAGCTCAGAGAGCAGGGAAATGGTTTTGAGGTGGATTTTATGTTGACTTTTAAGCCTGCATGAAAGAATGGAACAGAACGAGAGAGACAGGGTGAGAGAGAAAGAGAGAGAGTGAGAGAGAGAAAGGTAAACAGGTCACAGAGAGAGAATCGGAGGATTGACCGCTCGGCCTCTCTAATCCTGTTTATCTCCTTTGTTTGACACAGCGGCCTGCGTTAAGCCTTTGCTCTAATTTGTCTTTGCTACACCCTGTGTGTGATTCTTAACCTAATTCTCTTTGTTGCCCTTCCTTTTTACTCTTTCTTTCTTCCTCAAATCTCTTTCTTTCCAAAAGTCCCCCTCACATATTCTCTCACGTGGTCAGGTTTCACAAAGCCCCAGACAATGTTCAACAAAATCGAAATGAAATGCCTTCCTTCACAGTATTGTGTAACATAAGGGAAACTGTACGTTTACATGAATTGGCTTTTGCACAGATTGAGGGTGCATCTAACCCCCAGTGCTACAGAAGACGCTAACTAGTTCTGCGCCTCACAAGGCCAACAGGTCTGTGTCTGCCCCTCGCAAGGCCAACAGGTTTGTGTCCGCCCCTTGAAAGGCCAACAGGTTTACATCCATCCCTCAGCCTCTCTCCACCTCAGGCTGGTGCCAAGCGCTCCCGGAGCCCTCCGCGTGGGCCGCAGTGAAAGTTTATCTCGACCTGATGACAGCGAGGGTCCGAGTGAGTGAGCACGGCAGTTGATGAAATGGTTTTACCTTTGGGTTCGCGGGGGAGCAGGCCCTCCTGAGGTGAGGCAGAATGGCGTTGGGGACGGACGGTGGGGGTCTGGCGGGGGCCTTGGGCGCATCCTGAGCTGCCTTTTGATGTGCCTGATGAATGCTGCCTGATGGGGAGCCGACTGCTTCTGAGGCCCGGAGGAGCCAAGGAGGGAGACAGAGAGAGAGAGAGAGAAAGAAATAAAGAGAGAGAGAGAGAGAGAGAGAGAGAGAGCCTGCTAAGGCTTTTCAGACCCCAGCTCTTGTGTCCACCCTCTGGACAGTCACAGAGGATGCAGCGCCTGAAAGGGGAGCTTAGCAGAAAGCCACCAACAAAGCCCCGGCTGGGACCAGATGCATGCTGGGATGCTGTACCCCCCCGCACCCCCCGCCCACTGACTCCAGCGCTGCTCTGCCAACACGGCCCTCACAGTGACAGGTGAAATGCGTGCACCTATAGAGAGAGGAGACAACAGGCACCAAATCTAAAGGTTATGGCCAACAGGGCAGCATAAGCATCAACACATGGGGCCTTTCAGCTGAGACCTGAAGAGAACATCCTCAGTGGGACACTGTTTTCATCACACTGAAAGTGGCTGTCGGAGCGGTGAATGCCGTGAGGGAAGAAAAATAATCCTTTTCATGCAAGTGCTACCTGAGAGCCATCACCAACATGGTTTCATCCAACATACCCCCATACATGCCAGCATACCATATCTATACATCAGATGGAAATTGCATAAGCTTCCTGACAGGAGTCCAATATATTACATTGTCTGAAAGGTTACTGAGACTTCTGGCATTAACTTAGTAAATACACATTAAAGTTTATGTAGGTCTTTCCAGTGGGTATTCCCTGTTAAGGGTTTGGAAGATGCATCCACAAAAAAGGCATTTCCATATGTAGCAAACTGCCCCTTAGCCTCAGGCGCTTTTGGCAGACAGCCAAATGTGATTTCTATTTCATGTGCTAGTTCATTGTGCCATTGTGAATGTTACATAATGCATATAGACATATTTTCTCATTCCACTCTCTCTGTCTCTCTCTCTCTCTGTTTCTCTCTCTCTCTCTCTCCCTCTGGTCTGAGGGAGCCTCTGTTCATTAGTTCACGCTCGTCCATTTTCAGCTTCTGGTCTGTCTCCATCTGTTGGCTGTGGAGAGTACCTGCCTCAATATAAATGGAAGCACAGTCATAACCAGACCACATTCATAATTGCCTCCTCTAAGCCATTCTTCCTACAGGAGCAAGACTGATGGAGGAGCTGACAGCTGACGTCTTGTTGTTCTGTGAGTCACTTCTGGTTCTTTTGAGTGATTCAAGCGAGGCAAAACTTCACTCTGAAGAGAGGGATTTGCACTGACCAGGATTAAGATAATGGCAACAGCTTAAGGTGCTGAGAAAAGAACAGTTTCTAAAAAAAGGGGGGGGGGGACTTCATTTATATAATTGTACCGAATGAGGTCATACAATGAAACGAACCTCTCCAAAAAATCAAGTCCAAATCTGATATGCAATTAGCAGGAAGTTCCACCGTTTTTCATCTTGAATTAGTTTCTTTTTTTCGCCTTTTCATTTCCCAGCCTTTTCACTTAAGCACTATGACCCTGACCAGTGGAAACAGAAGGCAATAAAAGAAAAACACTATTCTCTTCTCTTCTCTCTCCTTCAACCTTCAGACGACGGTGATGTCTGTTTCATTATGGAGCAGAAAATGGCTGGATATAAATGTATGCACTAGCACAGACAGCATATCAAGTTGACAGGAGAGATAATAGGGCTGCTGCCCACAGCACAGGCCTCTGTATAGAGCCCAGGAGGGTGGAGGAGCTTTGGCTCTGTTATGTGTGCTATGAGGCTTCATTTTTGCTTGGGCCAGACGCGAGGACAGGAGAGAAGATGGTGTGTGTGTGTGTGTGTGTGTCAGTGGAGGCTCCCATTCCAGAGCCTTACGCTCTAATAACCGTGAGGCCCATCACGGTGAAAGCTGACACCGCTGATCGATGTCGACAGGTAGTTTCAAGGCCGCTGATAAAATCTCAGGGAGCGCAGCTCTGCACATGTTCCGGCAAGGTAAAGCAGGGGAAGTGTGTGTGTGTGTGTGTGTGTGTTTGCGTGTGTGTACAGGTGTGTGTGGAGGAGAGACAGAGAGAGAGAGTGTGTTTGTGTGTGTGTGTGAGAGAGAAAGAAAGACAGGAAATATGTGTGTGTGTGTGTGCGTGCGTGCGTGCGTGTGTGAGTGAGTGTCAGAGAGGGCATGTGAAGGCCCATTTTAAGTCTTTTTTTCCCTTCAGTAGATTATGAATTCACAGAGTTCATAAGCTTCCCCTGGACCAAGGATTTTATGGACTGGTTCTGTTGGCTAGCTTAATGAGAAAAAAGCTGCCATACCACTGGATCACCTAGTGTTTGATGTGCTGTTAAACTGAATGTGCTTTCCAATGAATTCCAGCAATGTAAATAACCAGCCCATCTCTGAAAACTTTTTTTTAAGTTGCTGTGAGGTGTGAAATGTTTCAGAAACATAAAAGAAAAACATGATCTTTGGCCTTTGTGCTTGTAAGAGCCACTGCTCCGAGATTGACAAAATTCTCTTTTTTTTGCACTCTAAGGAGCTTTTCCATTTCAATGGTTCTTATTTTTCTTTCAATAAAACATAGTCAGCAGACAGCTTGACTGCCAACTTCAATACGTCTCTCACCAGGCACGGTGTCACATGGTTGGGTGAAAAAGACTCACTATTGGCTGATGGCAGTTTCCATGGAGATGGTACTCTGTGTGCCTTCCTGGGAGAATGTAAACAGTCACTGAACATGAGAGGATTTATATAAATTGTTTTCTAATCTTATTTCTCATTTCCATACTGCAATGGATATTGGCTGGGAAAGAGAGAGAGAGAGAGAGAGAGAGAGAGAGAGAAAGGTGGAATGAGAAAGAGACAGAAAGAGAGAGAAAGGGAAAGAGAGAGAAAGAGAGAGGGGCATTTAAGTGAACCCATTTATTTTACAAAGGTGTAAATTACTGTCATCTTGCGTTGTGCAGACATCGCAACATGAGAAGCTGCCCTGAAAGTATTTTATCCAGAACATGTGCAGACATCTCTAAGAAAAATATAATCTTGTATTGCACTCTCACTCCTTTAACAACATCTCCATTAAGATTGACCCTGGCAAACTCATACTTGTGGCTTAACACGTTAGAGCCAGTCGGAACATGATAAACCACTGCAGTCATTTCAATAATTTTGATCCTCCAATTCCATGCACTCAAATGTGATTAATGTCCTTCATATGGTGTTTGGAAACACTAAGTATATGTCTTGCAGAAATGTCTACTTCTTTGCTACTTATATCACATATTAAGCCAGGTCTCATAACAGTGTTATGTTTGCATTAGCTTGACTGCTGTAAAGTAATTGCCTTGGAGGCTCATACTCTTACTGGCTTTGTCACTTTGTTTGTTTTCTTTTATTGACAGAATTCAAAGTTCTGATAATCTTTTATTCAGTGCTTTACACCATGTTGTCTCGTGGGATTCTCAGCAGCCATTTTGGGGATTTGCTTCTTGTTGCTTGAGCGAATCTAAGCATTTCCATGGGATAGAGATTAGGGAGTGGTGAAGCATGAAGGGCAAGGTGAATAAAAGTATCAGCCCAAAGCCACTGCTCTTTCAGAGGAAGGGAAAAAAGGTGGGGGGGGGGGGAGGGGTGCACACACAAGAACAAAAAACACTGTTAGTGCACAAGCTCTGCATTCTTGGTAAAGTGAACCCCCCACTGACCTTGTCTCTCCCAGATAAACGATCGATGACGTCTTAGGAGCGGATCTGGCACAGTTGTGGCCCTGATCTGGTGCAGGTTTGGCTCTGATCTGGCCTGTATCTGGGCATTACATAGTCCATGTTGGGTCTGGGCTGAGTGTGAGTGTGATATTCCCTGGACTGCAGGCTCATTCCCTACCGGAGCTGGCACTCTTCGAGTCCTGCTTATATGGGATCCTCATTTCTATGACACTATGATGACAGAGCTCTAAAATATATAACCACCTTTTTCTCACACACACACACACACACTTATTCTTTCACTTACTTTATGTTTCACTGTCTTATTCTCTCTCTTTATTTCTTTCTCTCTTTCTCACACACATTTTCTTGCCCCCCCCCCCCCCCCCCCCCGCCTCTCTTGCCCTCTGCCAATAACAAAATGAATCTGAGAATGGGTACAGAGAGTGAGTGTTGGACGTATCCAAATTCTCATGACAAAATACCTACCCATTTACATACCACAAGGGATGAGTAAAGCTGTCATTTTTATAAAACCCAAAGTTTTATGGGGACAAATGTTTATTTTTTCATGGTTAGCTAGAGCCTAGTGTCTTCCTAGTGTCTTTAAGGCTCAACCGCTTGCAGTAAAAACATGCTATTAGAACAAAAATGTTAACAGATCAACAGGAACCTGTACTGAAGCCAGAGTTTAGTCATTGGGTTGTAAAATACATTGTGTTTATCTCATGCACATTCCATCTATTGAAGATAAACACACAGTGATTGAACTTTTAATTATTTAAATCTCCTTTGATTATTTAAAACACTGAGCCATCAGTGTTTAAAACGTCCCTCGGATGACTTCTTTGAACTGAGGAGTCAATGGCAGTATGTAATTCCATATAAGGTGAAATAAAGACAGTTGAAGCAGAGCAGTGATTTTCCGCATGCCTTCCTTAATGCATTATCTTTTTGCTGAATACGCCCAAAGACAGTTAGAGCCAAAACAGGAAAACAATAGCAAACGTCAAATACAGCTGAGCTTAAAAGTATCTATTTAGCAAAAATTGATTAAAAAACGAGTCATTCTTTCACATATTGTGATTATAATGCTCTTCTAATCGAGTGTGCCACAACAGTCAAACAGGTATGTGTCAGCCTTTAAAGGAGAATTCCAGCGAGGTCATTGAGTATAGGCTAGCGTTGAAGGTCCTAAAATCTTTCCCCCTTAGCTTATGCAGCTCTAGTGTTGCGCCGTCACACATGTCACAGTTTGGCAGACATCGACTGCGGGGAAACAATAAAAAATGCAACCCATGGTTTCTAAGGTTTCCACGACAATCGTGTGACGCACTGAAGCAGTTTTTCACAAGTGTCTTCTAGGCATCTTAAAGCGGAGCGTAATCACAACAACCTCCTCTGCTAACAACACAAAGGCCCCTATCATGGTGGCACAAAGCGCGACACAAGGCTTATTTTTATCTTACACTCAATAATGTGATGATTTTTCGCCATCCACTCCAATTTTATTAAACCTTGCGCCCAGGGGTGTGATAACAACATAAGGTGTGGTCTGGCACATGATCCAAAAATTGCTATCTTACACCCTCACGCCACCGACCAAGAAAAACCTGGTCTATAGCGAAAGGCGCATAGAAAGCACAGTTGAAGATGCACTGTCACGAGATGTGACCACAGTGAGGTTAGTTTCACTTTGCCTATGAGTTCAAACAATTAGTCTGGTAGGAAGGAGGGGCTCACCTGCACCCGAAAGGTATATTTTTTTAACCTAGTTTTTTGTAATCTTTAAGGTGTCTAGAAAAGGAATTTTGATGTTCCCCACACAAATTATTGTCCCATATGTGTTTTTTTGTATCATCTTTTGTGTCCGTGCTTGATTTTCGGCTGTAAAAAATGAAAACTTTAAATCTACACAAAGAACAATACATCCTACAGACACAATCCACCCCAGTTTCTCTTCGTCTTTCCATGAGGAATTGATAGATATGAGGATTGTCATGGTTAGATGATGTATGGTGGTATTAAAACTCAAATAAACACCAAACAATGTAAAAAATCGGTGACATTGGATCACTGGAACTCCTCCCCTATGGACCCTATTGATATGTTTTCTAACTTTTGTATTTTTACAGTCTTTAAGATGTCTAATAAGCAAATGTTGATGATCCCTACTTGAAATATTGTCACATGTTGGTCCAAATGAACATCTCCCATAGTAAGGAGTTACTATTCAAACCATTATATTGGTATTATATTTATTGAAACAAAACAGAAAAACACTCATATAGTCAAATATGTGGATATATAGGGTATAACAAATCCCCATTAGAATAAACTGAAATAGAAAAGAGTGGTTCTAATGAAAGGTCAAAAGGTCAAGGGCAATGATGTCTATACATAATACGACAGGTCTTCATAATCAATCTCTTGCTCCTTGTCTTCTTCACCATCTCCATCCATCTCCTCGACTGTTTCCTCCAGAATGTCAGTGAGTGAAGTGGGGAGGATAGGTCCACAAGACCACACTGGTTCCAGGGTACCCTCTTCAGTCTTTTCCCAGCCTTGACCAGGATCATGGGGCTTGGGACACCAGAATATCGGTGTGGCTGCTCTCTTGTAGATGGCCAGACGGTGGTTGACACGGTTGATCTGTGGGATCTGTTGTTCACAGATTTGTCACGGGCCTGGCCATACATTACACAATCTAAATGCCTCGATGTCCTCCACCACATCTGGCTCCACAGACCACTGATCACCAAGTTTTCTGAGGAGATAAATAATTATAGTATTACAAAGTCACAATGTATCAATATCTATGTTCAGCATTAAAACAGCAAAGTACCATGTAGCCTTCAAGTAAATATTTTTAGTCAGATATTCTGTAGCATGTAATGACAATTAATGCTGAACATAGGTATTGATACATTGTGACTTTGTAATACTATAATTATTTATGTCCTCAGAAAACTTGGTGATCAGTGGTCTGTAGGGCTGGGATAAATGATTATTTTTTAAACGATTAATCTAGCGATTATTTTTTCGATGCATCGATTAATCTAACGATTCATTTTTTCAGTCTGATTCGATTTCGATTCAATTCAATTATCGATTATCTCCCCATTAATTGACTAATAGCAACTTATACATGTTGATTTACATAGGCCTATCTGAATGAAAAAAACATGAATTCCTTAACATTGGAATATATGTTTATTGCTCTTAAGATTCCAAAATAAAAGACTATACAAGTAATGCATTCTTAGTCAGAGGTAGCATTCAGTTCAGTTCAGTAGGTCTAATTAAGTGCCAGTCACTTTAAGACGAAGTTTGTGAGGGAATCCCTGCAATTAATAACGTAGTTAGTTCAAATAACGGTTCGTAGCCTACTTCTCCTTGGGACAAGCACTTTTGAGTCTTGGAAAACACTTTTCCATTTACATTGGGATTTTGCAAACATTCAGAGTCAATAAAATGAGCCCTACATGAGTGACGAAATTGACAAGCAGATGTAAGTAAGCATGCTAAACTTGACATCCGAACAGTATTCTAACGTTAGCTTTGAGATACTGCTTGATTGCATAACTTAACTTACAGTAGTTTGGTCTCCTCAATGTAGGCTACTATGTTGTGATGAGACCTTAGCAGAGTTAACTTTAATGCAGCAGTTTTTAACACATTTGCGCAGCATGGTCACGATGCTAAGCGGATTTAATAGCAATTTAGCCCACCGTGTTCTATGCAATGCTTCTATGTTGCAACAACAATCCTTTAACAATCGTGAATATTTTGTTAAATGCACATGCAGAGGAGGAGCAGCGGGCTCATTACAAGAGAGAGTGGCCGGGGCAAGGAAAGGCTGCGTGAAAAGCACAGCTCAATGATTTCGCGGCCCCCAGCCACAGATTAGTCAACGTATGGGAAAAACTGAAGGTGTAAAATTCAAAATATTTAGCGGCACACATAATGCTTAATGAATCGACGCGCATATTTTGCATCGACGTATTTTTTGCGCCGACGTCATCGATTACGTCGACGCGTTGTCCCAGCCCTAGTGGTCTGTGGAGCCAGATGTGGTGGAGGACATCAGGGCATTTAGATTGTGTAATGTACAGTATGGCCAGGCCTGTGAAAAATCTGTGAACAACATGCGCAGCATCATAGTGAAAAAGAATGATTGGAGAGGATGAGACGCTTACCACCAGATCCAAAGTGGATCTGTCCCAGCTCCCGCACTGCAGAGACAACCTGGTCCCACAGATCAACCGTGTCAACCACCGTCTGGCCATCTACAAGAGAGCAGCCACACCGATATTCTGGTGTCCCAAGCCCCATGATCCTGGTCAAGGCTGGGAAAAGACTGAAGAGGGTACCCTGGAACCAGTGTGGTCTTGTGGACCTATCCTCCCCATTTCACTCACTGACATTCTGGAGGAAACAGTCGAGGAGATGGATGGAGATAGTATAGTGAAGAAGACAAGGAGCAAGAGATTGATTATGAAGACCTGTCGTATTATGTATAGACATCATTGCCATTGACCTTTGATTAGAATCACTCTTTTCTATTTCAGTTTATTCTAATGGGGATTTGTTATACCCTATTCAGAGATTCAGAGAGATTTATTCATCACATACATAGTTATATTAGTATTATAATACTATAACAAGCAGTGAAATGTAAGTCTGGTTAGCTTCATGACTGTGTAAAGTAGAAATAATCTAAGTAAACAGATAAGATTAAAAGCAGAAGTTAATAATAAATCATTCAAAAATAGAATAATAAAGTGACATGAAATAAATAATAATAATAATAATAATGTTATTAAAATGGGATGGAGTCCATGGTGTTCATAAGAGTTGGCATGTCCATGTTGAGGAGTCTAATGGCCTGAGGGAAATAGCTTTTCCTTAGTCTCTCAGTTTTGGCCTTCAAACTGCAGAAGCGCTTGCCTGACTTCAACAAACTGAACAGACAGTTACTGGGATGGGTGGAGTCCTTTATGATTTTAGTGGCTCTGTTCTTGCAACGGCTGATGTATATATCATGCAGGGAGGGGAGAGAAGTCCTAGAGATGTGCTCGGCTGACTGCACCACTCTCTGCAAGGCGTTGCGGTCTTTCTCAGTGCTGTTGGCATACCACACAGTGATACACTGCGTCAGTATACTCTCTATGACCCCAGTGTAAAACATTTTTAAAATCACTGGGGGGAACCTGAATTTCTAGAGTTAGATGGTACATTCATTGTCTGGCCTTTTTAACCTGAGCTTGGATGTGAGTAGCCCAGGTCAGGTCCTCAGAGATGTGTACTCCCAGATATTTAAAACTGCTAACTCTCTCTACCTGTGTTCCATCAAACAAGAGAGGGGTGTTATATTTGACTATATAAGTGGTTGACTGCTATATTTATATACCAATATAACGGTTTGAATAGTAACTCCTTACTATGGGAGATGTTCATTTGGACCAACATGTGACAATATTTCAAGTAGGGATCATCAACATTTGCTTATTAGACATCTTAAAGACTGTAAAAATACAAAAGTTAGAAAACATATATCAATAGGGTCCATAGGGGAGGAGTTCCAGTGACAAACTCCTCCCCTATGGACAAACGTCCTGCCATTCCGACACGAGGTCATTAAACAAGATTTTTCAACAGAGTGGACTTTTGCGAAGTAGGCCTAGGGTGGGCCTTTATTTTTTTATTCCAATATGGGCACTATAGCCTAGGCCTACAGTAATCCCAACTTTAAACAACATACGATTTCATCACAGCTCAGATGATTCATGGCAAAAAACAATAAAAGGCTACATTGATAAATAGCAGGGGCAACAGGATTAGATTCTATAATAGTCTAGGCTATGCACAATAACTTCAACCGAAAGGTTAGTCGCGTCTCAAGGAGTCCAAGAGTGCGCCTCACACACACCAGCTCCGTTGAACAGTGTATTTTTCGTGTTTAAGAGCTAAAAAAGTTGATTAGAGAGTCACATTTTAAATGTCGGGTAGCCTAAATTATAGCCTATAGCGCGTGCATCGCGAGATTTTGGAGAGAGAGAGAGGATTTAACCTAGGTGATGATTATTTGTGTCTGGTGGTATGGATACTTACGAATTGTTTTGAATAAAAAAAGATAAGACAACAAATTGAATGTGACCCTGCAAGGTGAAACCAGTCGTTTTGGTAAAATTTACAAAATTAAGTTATTGTAGTCACACGAACGGCCATAAACTATTGGGTATTGGATAGTCGCCGACCCTCATTAGATGTGGATATCTAGAGGTAAGGATAGCCCTTCAAGAAACAAGGTTATCGCAGTTGCTGTGAGACATAGGCCCTACGGCCCTTCTCCAGTCTCTCTCAAAATCAAAACGCACCCAATTCACGCTTGGACTTTTCGATTATGCTTCTAAATGTTGGGACTGATGGACACTGAACTCTGGGGGTTATTTGAGCGTTCGTTGTGAAGTGGTTTACTGTAAAAGGAGCGTCGGATATCCCGCCTGTCTTTGCACAATTATAGGGCCATGATAATGCATGCGCTAGCCTAGAGTCGAGAGAAAGAAGACTAAACTAGATGTACCGCAGAGCGGTACACAATATGACCGCCGCCCAGTCCAGCACATTTTTTCCACAAAAAGAAATCACGCTGAAAGGCCTATATGATTCTAACTGTCTCACTAAATTGCATTATCCACACTCAATTCTCACTGGTATCTGCTAGACAACAAGTACCAAAACATGATTAGTTCATAGATTTCACATGTAAAATTCCTTTTATACAACCCCACCTCCATCTTGCCTGTTCATAATTCTGAGAAATTCTTGATTGTTTGTGTTATGTTTATGTTATGTGTGTGGGTGTGTGTGTGTGCTTGTGTGTGTGCCTGCGTATTTGCCTGTGCATGCAAGCGTACATATGTCTACTGTGTGAGTATGTGTCATACGTATGATTACTGTGAATGTATGTGTGTGTGTGTGTGTATCTGTTTGTGCACATGTGTGCACATGAAATGGGTTAACATGACCCCTGGAGGCAAACATACGGAAAAAAATGGTCATCCTAGGCCCTACAGTTCTCAAGATATTCACAGAGAACTGTGTCTGCCCTACCCTCCTTTCGGGGGGTCCAGTCCAGCGGGGGGGCTACAGATCAAAATGAAAAATGACGGTTCCATGCTATCCATGTGGGGGTACATGCCCACCAAGTTTTGTGTACCCCGATCTTTCAGTGTCCCGGGAATCCTTGTTGGTGTACGTCACTAAATGTACACATAAATTATTTTATTGTAAGGCCCCCCATGAACGAAAGTACACAAAACTTGGCATGCATTCGGAGGGTGTCATAATGATCCTACACTTTTAATTTTGTGCAGTTTTGACCTTGTCAGCCAGAGATATTGTGATGAAAACACCTAATTTTTTAACTAGGTGGCGCTATACATGAAATAAGTGGTAATGGCATGGGTTGACATGCCCCCTTAAGACCAACATACATAAAAAAGGTGGACCTCCTAGGCCCTATGGTTCTCGAGATATTCACAGAAAACTGTCTCCGGCCACCTACAGGCCAGTTGGTGTATAGTAACATAAATTAATTTATTGTGTGGCCCCCCATGAACGGAATTCCACAAAACTTGGCGTGCATACAGAGGATGTCATAATGATCCTACACTTCCAATTTCGTGCAGTTTTGACTATGTTAGGTCACAGATACCTTCAATTACAACACCTCATTTTTACTTTTTTGTGTTTAACTAGGTGGCGCTATACATGAAATGAGTGGTTATGGAATGGGTTGACATGGCCCCTTGAGATCAACATACAAAAAAAAAATGGTCCTCCTAAACTCTACGGTTTTCGAGATATTCACAGAAAACTGTGTCTGCCCTACCCTCCTTTCGGGGGGTCCAGTCCAGCGGCAGTCTTTCAGTGTCCCGGGAATCATTGACGGAAATTTGGGCATGCAAAAAAGAAAAAAAAAAGAAAAAATCGCTGCGCGGCGGTCATAATAAATATGCAGACATATTATGTACAATTCAACAACTGCACGCATGACATATAAAAGATATATTCCTAGCCTACATTATTGTGTAGCCTAGTAAATTGAGTTTATCCAACCTGCTGGCAAGCCAAAATGCGTTGCACATGCTTTATCATTGTCCTCTAAAATGCAATATAAGCAACTTGAATATATCGCACACATCCAGTTTGAACACCTTGATGGACACTGAACTCTGGGGGTTATTTGAACGTTCACTGAAGTGGCTTAGTCTACTAGAATTCCGCCCGTCTTTGCGCAGTTGGCCATTGATTGACGGCTGTTAATTAATTAATATAGTACAGTGGCTAAGAAAATAAGCCAATTATTCTATATTTTGGTTAATTGAAGTAACTACCTACATCATCAATACATTCTTATTCTACCTTCTTCTCTTTCTGAGCAAACCTTAACTCTTACTATACAATGCTCAAAAATACACTTTAAAAAATAAAACACATCAGATCTCAATGGGGAAAAAACATCACGCTGGAAATCTACATTACATTACATTTGGCTGACGCATTTTTAGCCAAAGCGACTTACAACCTGGTAAACACTTTTAAAACAATTCTCTCAACAATTCTAGAACAATTTAAAACAATTCAAAAAGGTAGAGTACAATAGGGAAAAGTGCATCAGTGAGTGCTGTTTTTATCTAGTCAAGTCAGGTGGTAAGTGCTAGAATTAGCTAGTTGTAAGTAGTGCTATGAGAGCTGGGTCTTCAGGAGTTTTTTGAAGATGGAGAGGGATGTCCCTGCTCTAGTAGGAACTGGTAGCGCGTTCTACCAATGAGGAACAACAGATGAAAAAAGTTTGGATTGACCTGAGCGTACCGGTGGCAGAGCTAGACAATGTTTGTCTGAAGAGCGCAACGGTCGGGGGGTAGCATATATGCCTGTATGAGGGCATTTGAGTAGGTGGGAGCAGTAGGTTTAGCTGGAGGTGGTGTGCCTTCATCCATGTAGATATGTCTGAGAGGCAATCTGAGATCCGTGCCGAGACCAAGGGGTCATCAGGTAGAAAGAACAGATAAAGCTGTGTGTCATCTGCATAGCAGTGGTATGAAAAGCTGTGCGAATGGATAATCTGTCCCAAAGAAGTGGTGTGGATAGCAAAGAGAAGGGGGCCCAGTACTGAGCCCAGGGGGTTTGGTAGGAGGCTAAGGTGCGGACCCCTGAAAAAGTGGAAAAAAATTACGCGGCAAGCTCGTCCATTTTGCTTGAATTTCAGCGCAGCAACACATAATGGTACTCAGTAGTTCGTATGGCCCCGACATGCTTGATGGCATCGGGGCATGCTCCTAATGAAACGGCAGATGATGTCCTGGGGGATTTGCTCCCAGATGTTTAAGTCAGGCGAGTGTGGGGGGACAGTCAATGGTATCAATGCCTTCATCCTCCAGGAACTGCCTGCACATTCTCACTACATGTGTCTAGCCATTGCTGTGCACCAGGAGGAATCCAGGGCCCACTGCACCAATACAGGGTCAGACAATGGGTCTGAAGTTTTCAACCTGATGCCTAAGAGCATTGAGGGTGCAGTTGTCTTGCCCGTAGAGGTGTGTGTGTCCTTCCAAGGATATCCCTCCCCAGACCATCACTGGCCCACCACCAAACCAGTCATGCTGAATGATGTTGCAGGCAGCATTACATTCTCCAAGACATTTTCAGACGTCACATGTGCTTAGGGTGAACCTGGTCTCATTTGTGAAAAGCACAGGGTGTCAATGGTGAACCTGCCAATTTTGTATTCTATGGCAAATGCCAATTGAGCTGCACGGTGCTGGGCAGTGAGCATAGGTCCTTCCAGAGGCCATCGGGCCCTCAGGCCACCTTCATGAAGTCTGACAGTGTGGTCAGAGACATTCACACCAGCGGCCTGGAGGAGGTCATTTTGTAGGGCTATGGCAGGGCTCCTACTGTTTGTTGTTGCACAAAGGAGCAGATACTGGTGCTGCTGCTGGGTTAAGGACCCTCTGCTATCCTGCCCAGCTCTCCTAGAGCAACTGTCTCCTGGAATCTCCTACATGCTCTTGCTGTCTCTCCCAGACTGCGCTGGGAGACACAGCAATCCTTCTGGCAATGGAACGTATTGGTGTGCCATTCTGAAGGAGTTGGACTACCTGTGCAATGTTTGTAGGCTCCAGGTACTGAAAAATCAGTCAAAGAGGATAAAGATGGAAAATGTATAATTTGCCACCACCTCTAAAACCATTCCTGTTTTTACAGACTTATTTCCCTTCTTCCTTTTTTGTCAAGGTTGTTGGAGAAAGTGGTCTTCAAGCAAGTCTTGGACTTACTATATCAGAACAACCTGCTAGACCCTATGCAGTCTGTTTTCAAGAGTCATTCTACTGAAACTGCTTTTCTGTCTGTGACCGAAGCATTGAGAGTAAGTCTTCATCTAAGTTGCTAAGTCATCAGTATTCATTCTACTAGACTTATCTGTAGCCTTCGATACTGTTAACCATGACATTCTCCTTTCTACACTATCTGAACTGGGATGTCTAGGAAAGCCCTTGACTGGTTTAAATCCTACCTTAAAGGGCACATGACCTCACCACAGGTGTGCCTCAGGGATCAGTATATTAGAGCCCCTACCTTTCTCTATTTACACACTTCCTTGAGTGAGACCATTTGCTCCCATGAATTTAATTTATTACTGCTATGCGGACGATACTCAACTTTACCTGTCTTGAGCTTTTGGTGTTTCCTCCGCAAAGCACACCCAAGGACTGGGCGCTGAACGCACTAGCCAGTGTCCTAAAAGGGCTGGTTCACTGACTAGCATGAGCCCTAATGGGTCAGGAGGGAGCTAAACTCGTAAGGTATTACGTATTTAAATTAGCTTCATTGACAGGCATAATCATTTTATGGGATTCAAAATGTTAAACTACAATAAAACAAAATGGACCTTTTCAAACAATCACTATGAGCCTTAAAAGAAACTTTAGCATATGCTAATTGGCCCCACCCACCTCAATTTGATTAGGCTGTAGGACAGTAGGATATGTTGGACTGGTTATGTCCTAATTTATCTAACTCTGACTGGGTGTATGTACTAATTTATCTAACTCTAGGATAGAAGACAAAATAGCTCATTTCCCAAAAGGCAGCATATGTTTCTTTAAGAGACTTGACAGACACTAGCATCCATGGGTGTTAGCCTCCTTGCTAGCATGCCAACCTCTAAGGGGCAAATTAGAAGGATTGAGCCCAGTCAAGTGCAGGGTTTATTCACACAGTCTAAACTTCACACATAGCCTAAACGCACCCCAGTTTTTGACTCAGTGTCAGAATGTATGGCTACTTCCTTAAAATCCAACATGTCTGCCATTTTAATTATGGCTATAGACACGTCATATTATGTGTTAAAAGCAGCATAGCATTATAAATGTATAAAAAAGGGCATATTTTGGTGGCCATATTTGAAGTCAAGATAGGGGCCACTAGGGGGCGCTATGTGTTGGGGTCCATTTAAATTTTTGATCACTAGGGGTAGTACTATACCTGTACCAAGTTTCAGGTAAAAATCTGGCCTTAGCCGATGTACTAATATAGGTGGCCTGCACACACAGAGTTTGTTTGATGCATGGAGCTTCCGACCGTTTTCCCCTGAGAGCTTAGAGAATAAAATGAGGAGAGTTACCTGTGTTTTACATAATGTGTAACATTTATTCACATGGCCAGTTCAAAATCACCTGAGGTTTTGACTGAAATGTGTGCCGATATCAATGATTGGGAAAAACATTGTTTGGAGTGGATGGCGGGTGGATTGTTGATTTAGCTGCA
The DNA here is from genome assembly GCF_018492685.1 of Alosa sapidissima. Lineage (NCBI taxonomy): Eukaryota > Metazoa > Chordata > Actinopteri > Clupeiformes > Clupeidae > Alosa > Alosa sapidissima. Next base: position 22,666,635 of record NC_055970.1, on the reverse strand, counting down.
TGTGCAGATTACATGACTAGACTACAACTCATCCATGCATCTAGGATGTTGGAAATTGATAGGATACAGGAACTGCAGAGATAAATTGAAAATGAGGATTGGTAATGTCGGAATAGCGGTACTAAAAAAAATCAGAGTAGGGGCATGTCTAAATAGAGGCATGTCGTAATAACGGTATGTCGTAATAGAGGGTTGTCGTAATAACGGGATGTCGTAATAAAGAGTGAACCCCACTGATGCGCTGTTTGAAGTTATTCTCACTGGTTTGAAGGGAAACTTGGCAGGATTCCCCCCTCTGCTGGAGAAATTGCATGCTATTTCAAACTGTGGGAAAAGGTAACGATAAAGCACATGGATTTGTTTACAAGCTAGCGAACGGTTAGCATAAGTTTGGCAGAACTATGTGGATGTTACAAGGTAAGAAACACGATTTATAGCGAGTTTCTTGTTTCTCACTTCTCTTTTCGGGACGGTAGTCTCAATGTTGCAAGGTTGGTTTTCTGCCTGGGGACGCCAGGCGCAGCGGGGAAAGTCACCATTTTCACCGGAACAGGTCATTTAACCATCCAAATGATTTCTAAACGGGTTTATTACGTTGAAATAGTTGCCAAGTTCACCTTTAAAGGATGTTACGCCCAAAACACACCCAAGAACAATCCTTTTGCTCCAAGCTCCGACGTTTGACCACAAAATCGTGCCATTAAATTAGTAAATGTGGAGTGGCCAGGCCTTTAATGTTTATAAACTTTATGCTTCTGACCATCCATTTCTGATCACCAAAATAGGGCCCAAACAATGAACGCGTTCTGGCGGGTATCCTTTCGAAAATGATGGATGTCATGATCTCAGGGGCGGGGCACTGTGTCATGACGACATCTCCTCATTCTCTTAGCCAGCTGGTCCCTTGAATAACGTTACCACAAAGTCATGCTAGGGTCACTTGCAAAAGTATTCATTTGGTGCCATGATTAAAATTGCCACAACATCACGACCTGGGGCACGTTTCTAGAAAGCGTCGTTTGCTAACTTGCTTTTTGATTAGCTAGTATTATAATCTTCACAGGCTCTTGAAATCAGCACAGTGATAAATGGTGTGGTGGCTAAAGCAGGTGACTTGTTATCCCAGCGTTGTAGGTTCGATTTTCTTATGATGTGAGATTTGCTTCTCGCTACCTGCAGGTGAACTAGTGTGACATGTAGATTCAATTGTTTTTGACTGATGTCTTGTAGGCTACCTATGGTCTGTCGATGTAGAGTAACTATATACATAAATATGTATGGTCAAAACCTATTGTTGTGTCTCGTAGGCCTACTCTTAAAAGGTGAAAAGAAGAGATAGGATGCAAACTCCGGCCGAGCGCGTAGTGCACTGATGCGCTGCCATTAAGCCACGAGACAATTGATAACATTTGCGATACCCAGACATTCGTCCAGGCTATATATTTTTCCAACATAGATATTTAACACAAATAATGGCACATATTGGTCGGCTTCAGTAAAATGTTTTATACAAACAGGTATGATAAGGGATCAGATTCCAAAAATAATTCCGTAAAAATGAATGGATTCCAGTTGCTGCTACTGGAAGCAACTGAATCCTTGCATTTCCACTGAATTATTCTTGGAATCTGATCCCTTATCATACCTGTTCGTTCGTACTCGTCGCTCGACTTATCGTGACTAAATTCAAGATGGCGTCGAACGGTAAAATTCCTGAAGGTACTGTCTGTATAAATCGTCTTGTAAATAAACTACCAGTGCTTTTTCAAAGTTCTCCATGTCTCGTTTTAAATGTCAAGGCCCTCGGAAGTCTACCAATGAAGTATGGAGCTACTTTGAGCCTCGTAAATGGTGTAAAACAGTGATTCATTTGCATGGCTAGGCCGATGCCCGAGGCACCACAACGAAACACTGTGTTGGTAGCATTGGCTAACTAGCACCAGATTTCTGAGTGCAGGGGACAAGCCGAGACATACGTTCACACTCGGTATCATGTTTCAACACACTTTAGGTCAATATCACACCGGAATTCTCCTTTAATCAGTCGGTTTAAATTAGAAAAATGTCAACATAGGCTGTGGCAGAGAATTTCTAGGGGGTGGGGTATTACACGTTGCCACTGTTTCCACCAATGATATGTATCGCATCATCAACAACGTTGTTGGAACTGCAGTGTTCGAACGTCGGAGGTAGGGAATTGCGACACAGGTAAGATGCCTTCTGGAAACAGGTGTAACAATGTCGTTGTTTTTCACAAATTCACAGTACCAGCTGGCTACGTTATAGGCGACCAGGGGGTCGTTTCTAGAAAAGTTAGCAACGACGTTGCTCAACCACCATGGTACAACGCAACTTGCGACCAAACAACGACATTGTTACACCTGTTTCCAGAAAGCATCGTACCTGTGTCGCAATTCGCTACCTCCGACGTTCGAACACTGTAGTTCAAACAACGTTGTTGATGATGCAGCGATAGATATCATTGGTTAAAACAGTGGCAACGTGTAACCCCACCCCCTAGAAATTCTCTGCCACAGCCTATGTTGACATTTTTCTCATTTAAACTGAGTGATTAATGCTGGCATTGTCATTATCATCTGCAAAAACCTAAACCTATTAATTGCAAGTATAAAACATTTTACTGAAGCCGACCAATATGTGCCATTATTTGTGTGAAAAAAGTATATAGCCTGGACGAATATCTGGGTATCGCAAATGTTATCAATTGGCTCGTGGCTTAACGGCAGCGCGTCAGTGCACTCCGCGCTCGGCCTTGCTTTTCATCTCTGAGTAAGAGTAGGCCTACGAGACACAACAATAGGTTTTGACCATACATATTTATGTTACTCTACATCGAGAGACCATAGGTACAAGACATCAGTCAAAAACAATTTAATCTACGTGTCACACTAGTTCACCTGCAGGTAGCGAGAAGCAAGGACAATCTCATATCATAAGAAAATCGAACCTACAACGTTGGGATAATAAGCCATCTGCTTTAGCCACTACACCATTTATCACTACTGTTATAAGGGTCTGGGAAGATTATAATACTAAAAGCAAGGTAATACTTGAATTAACATAAATAGCAAGAATGAGCCAAGTAGGGAAGTCAGTGTCTTAATCAAAATTAAGCTACAGGATAGATCAATCATTGAGTCACGAGATAAACATCCACTTCGCAATTTTTGGTTAGGCGGTTGTGATTTTTGGTTAGGCGCTCCGGACACCAACAGGAACTACCAAGGAACGACACAAGTGCGACTGCCTAGGGGCAGTAGTTCAAACGACCAAACTTTGCGTCCTTGTTTGCGATTGAGAGTTCGAACTACCCTTTCTAGAAACACCAAATCCAAGAACGATGGAGCGTACTACCAAGGTTGCGACGCAAGTTAGCAAACGATGCTTTCTAGAAACAACCCCCTGGATGAGTAGGAGCGACTATGTCAAGCCAGGTGTAAGCAATTCAGGATGTGTGCGCGTTCTCGTTTCTGCTCCTAAGTGCCCACGGTTGGAATAAAAAAGACGCGGAAAATAGCGTCATTCACACAAAGTGAACAACCGCTTTTAATATAGACTAACAATGAAGTAAAGCAAAGTCCTTTTAGGCAAGTCCCTCCACTCGGCGGCCATATAGCAACGCTTTTTGGGCACTCATCGGGCATCCTCTTCAGCAGAAAGGCGCGTGTGCCTTGATTGTTCCAAAAATAATTAAGTGGAAATGCATGGATTCCAGTTTCTTCCAGTAGCAGCAACTGGAATCCATGCATTTCCACTGAATTATTTTTGGAATCTGATCCCTTATCATACCTGTTTATTCTTACTCGTTGCTCGACTTATCGTGACTAAATTCAAGATGGCTGCAAACGCTAAACTTCGTGAAGATACTGTCTGTATAAATCGTCTTGTAAGTAAACTACCAGTGCTTTTTCAAAGTTCTCAATGTCTCGTTTTAAATGTCAGGGCCCTCGGAAGTCTACCAATGAAGTGTGGAGATGCATTGAGCCTCGTAAATGGGTGTAAAACAGTGATTTATTTGCATGGCTAGCCCGATGCCGAAGCACCACTATTGAAAAAGCTGTTGGTAGCATCGGCTAACTAGCGCCAGATTTTGGAGTGCAGGGGACAAGCCGAGATGGGCTATGAGACATACGTTCACACTCGGTATCATGTTTCAATACACTTTAGGTCAATATCACACCGGAATTCTCCTTTAAGAAAGCGCTTGCCACTGCAAAGATGCACATAGTATGATATACCTTTATATTATAGTTGAAAATACCTCCGAGAACTTGCCCCTCCACTTCCAATCAACTATAGTATGCTATTCATCAAATGTCTATCAATAAAATAAGCAAATAAAGAGTACCTAGGCCTATGTTAATAAGTATAAGGCTATCACAATTAAAATAATAACCATATGGTAGTAATAGACAATCTGTTTTGTTTTGCGAGCAAATACATTTAGCAAATAGTTTATAAATGGAATAAAGCTCCTTAAAAATTAGCACGGAGGTCTGATGTGAATGACAGCTAGCTGAACCAATAAGACAACATAATTACCATTAGAATTAATTTAGCTTGGCTGTTAGCCTGGTCAGGACCAGGCTAGGTGCAGAGAATAAATCCCCATGGTAACTTATGTGCCATCTCTTTTGTGAAAGTCAAGGCTAAATTCATCCAGGATAACCTAAAAATCCCAGCTTAATCCCTTATCTAGGGTTTGTGAAATACCCCTCAGCTCCCTTTCTCATGCCTGTTTCGTTTATAAACATCACGATCGCCCGCAGCTATGCCCCATGATTTATAGAAGTAATGACTGGCCTATGTATCAGCCCATGTTATTGCACGGATTAGATGACCTATCCGCTCAGGGTTGCGTCTCTAGAAAGCGTAGTTGGTTAACTTCTGTTGCAACCTTTGTAATGCGATCCATCGTTCTTGGATTTGGTGTTTCTAGAAATGGTTGTTCAAACTCTCACTCACAAACAAGAGCGGAAAGTTTGGTGGTTTGAACTACTGCCCCTGGGAAGGTCGCACTTGTGTTGTTCCTTGGTAGTTCCAGTTGGTGATGTCGTCAGTGTCCAGAGTGCCTAACCAAAAATCACAACCACCTATAACCAAAAATTACGACGTGTTTTTTTTTATCTCGTAACTCAATGATTGATCTATATGCTGTAGCTTCATTAAGAGACTCCCCAACTGGGCTCATTTTTGCTATTTATGTTTATCTTTTTGATAAGTGTTATATTCTTCACATACTCTTTAGAACAGCACAGTGATTAATGGTGTAGTGGCTAAAGCAGGTGACTTGTGACCAGACATTGTACAGTAGGTTTGATTCTCTTATTAAGTGAGATTGTCCTCTTGCTTCTGCGCAAGGCTTCAGGACACCAACCTTGCTCCAGCGGTGAGATCATAATGATGTATTCACAACACACCACATATGATTGGCACAATGTATTCACATGTCGACATTTTTGCCGCGGGATATGTGTAGACAACTGCTATATTGGCGTTAAACTAACCCTATGCATTTCTATGGAGGATTTTCGAGTGCTGTGTCTCCTCATTAGAAAGTCTCTGATTAAACTTACAATGCTCAGACAACAAGTCAACTGCTTTAACCACTATACCATTGATCAATCAGGTGTTCTCCAGAGTCTGTGAAGATTATATATAACACTAACACTATGATACCATTAGCCTATCAAAACGCAAATCAACACTCGAATTAACATACTGTAAGTAGCAAGAATGAGCCCAGCAGGGGAGTCACTCTCTTAATGAAAATTAAGCTACAGCATAGATCAATCATTGAGTTACGAGATAAACAACCACCTCGTAATTTTTGGTTATAGGTGGTTGTGATTTTTGACACTGACGACATCACCTTACTATGATCGCATCAAAATCGCTATTTTCAAAACACTAAGAAGGCTTGGCACAACATGAAACTTTTTGCTCGAAGTATCACCAGGGTCTCTACACATGAACTTGAGCATTGGGAACATTGTTTGTGTACACAGAGTTTACTAAAAAGAAAGGTTTTGGCAAGATGGCGGCAAGCAGAAAAAACAACTGCTAAAGTGATTTGGTCAATGCATGATTTCATAATAGGCCAAATTGAAAATAAATGTTAAATATAGCCTAGATAGCTAATATTAAAATCAGATGATATAGGCTACAGTTAGATCAAGTTGGATAGCTCCAGAGCCTTACCACTTTTATGACACTATGGCATATGAACGCTGTTCTGTTGACCTTTAGTTTTGTTGCTACTGTGCATGGAGGACAGGCCAATTATGAGTTCTGTCCAAAATTGGTGGTAGGTTTAGAAAAAAATCAGCACATGCAATATTTTCATATTGCAATAATACTGATAACCATCATCATTTTGGTCATGATATCAATTTTTCATACCTGGTAAAAAAAGTGGCAGTGGCAGGTGGACAAAATACTTAATTTCCATCCCTGCTACATGTGCAGGTTAGCCATTGAGATCCCTATAAGATCAATAATCCCCCCCCCCTCTCATAATTTGGACTGTATAGCAGTGAATTGATACTGGAACTGAAAAAAAAATACACATCCTGTTGAAACAGTACCGGCATTCTGACAGCAAATCAATTATGATGAATTGTGTGTAAAGGTGAAACTATTTATTTACATATCAATTTGACAGCAACCTAATAATGCACACAAACATAGAATGTCCATGTATGTGTTTTTTTTCACTAACAGTGAAAAATAGTTCTTATGAATAAATAACAAAAAACACTCTCCATGGTAACAAGAGTAATTCATTTAAAAGTAAACATGATGTTTTTTATTTATCATTTATTTATTTATTTATTTATGTTTTAAAAAACATACAATCTAACAATTTTGAAGTTTAGTCTGTAGCCCATACAGTGTTGCATTGCCAAATAGACTACACTAGTCCATATTAACTTTTCAACTGTACAGAGCATTGTAAGATGCCAAACCCACCCACAGTCAATTCAAATGCTAACTGGTGGAAATTTCACATAAAGTGTGCAATCATATATCTTGTTGTTAATTATAATTCACACACCCTCATGGACTTAAGTCACCATATGGACCAGTTTGTGGGGCAGGTGATAAATTTCCCTTTGACCCAAAATTGTCCTTCGGTGGTGTCTCTGCATCCATAATGTAATTTAGTTAAGGACTTGGCCTAATTCCTGTCACAGACTCTGGCTCCGAGTGTAATTAAGAAAAGCATTAAGGAATATTACATCTGTGGAGTGGCTGAATGCCACCAGCCATACTAGCCCCAAAGGAGAGAAATAAAATCATTTTGTAAACATAAATTCATAAACTTTACAATACAGTGTGTCTGACCATATTTACATATTTTACAAACTGCCTTACAACCAAGGACACTGTTTTACAGTGACATTACCTCATGTTTTATTATCAATCTTCTATGTTTTTTTATGTTTGTTTTATTGAAAACCCTCTTTGTAATTTTTCTTTCATGTGTTTCCAGCCTTTGGAACACACTGTATGGTGAGAATGTTAATGTGCATCTTTCTGTTGATGATAAATTCACTAGCAGCTTAATTGTATTTTTTGGACAACAAAGAAAATTAATCAGACAACACAACTGCCTTTGTCGCAGTTGTTTCTACAGCATGCCTACCACGCTGTACATTCGCCCAGGCATTATACTGAAGTCAAAGGTTGTCATTTCTCAATGGTGATAATGCTTAGATAAACACAGGCTACAGAGCCGAGGCTACTTGATGAGCCATCAGAACTCTTTGTTAAAATGACAGCTGCATGTATGGCTTTTGATTGGGGAAAGGGCCGCAAGTCAAACACTAAGGAAGAGAAAACAAAACAGACCCATTCTTTCAGGTCACATGACTTGCCTGTTACAATCTCACCTTTTATTGTAAACATGTCAGTTGGGTGCCGAGGTTCATCTGCCATTAGGAATACACTTGATAATAGAATATATTACAGCAGTTTGAAAACAATTGAAAACAAATGTGTGTTCACATCTGTAAATAATGTGATCTATGTCTGTGTACCATATGAAATGTTCCTATATGTGTTTGAAGTTATCTCACAATCAGTTGTTACAGCAATTGATGCCTCGGTCTCTACACGTTCCTGTGTCTGCTGTCAGCATTGCCTCCACCCCTGGCTCTGCAGTGGGGCTGTCATGTGTGGGGAATCACTGAGCTGCACTGGAGGATGCAGAGTCAGATGAGAGGTTTTCAGCAAATGTGTTGAGAGACACAGGAATGATAAAATGGAGAGTGAGTGTGCGAGCCAAATATAAAGATGAGGCGTCTCCCCTCTAACCTGCTGGGACCAGGGCCATGGAAGAAACAAAAAGTAGCAAGCCAGCTAGATCAAAAATGGCTAAGTCTGCAAGAAAAACTAGTTCAAACTAATTCTGAGTCTCTCCTCTTCTGCTCTTTTTTGCCTGTGTGTGTGTGTGTGTGTGTGTGTGTGTGTGTGTGTGCAAGAGAGAGAGAGAGAGAGAGAGAGAGAGATAGACAGTGTGTTCATTTTTAAAATAGTAATGTGTTTATTTCCAGATGGGCTATAAATTGCTATACAAAATGGCAGTGAAATTTTGAAGGCCTATGTAGCTGTCAGCGGACTACAGCACAGCAGTTTGCATACCTCAGGACTTTGCCTTCCCAGTCATATACAGTATGCCATGAGAATAGTGCTTCACTTTCGAATACTTTGAGGTCAATTGACAGGAGACTATGTTAGGTCCCCTGTTGACCAAGGAAATCTCATACCGGCATGGCCTTATCTTCATCTCCAACTGAACTCAGAAACTACTAAACATCTCCCCTTTGAGGCGGAATGTTTCAAACACAGAAGAAGCATTATGGAAACCAGGAGAGGCGAATGTGAGTTCTGAAATGGAATACATTAAAAATGCAATCTAAATTTAAATGGCAATATCTCCAAAGGCACATATATTGTTCTGAAAGCCAATTTCGGAGTGATTATTCTGTTAATGGGTAAGCTAAAAGGACCTTGATGCTGCAAAATAATGTACCTTTGAAAGTAATGTGGGAGAGAACCAAAAACTACAATAATGTGGAGGGGATTCACAGTAGGAAGAGTTGTACAACATATTTAGCTGAATATATTTTCACAAATTGAGAATCTTTTCCCCAGACAAATGTCATTTAGGCCAGTATCTAAAAGGTATTAGCATATGGAAAATTATTTTGGAAAATGCAGACAATGAAATTGTATAATTTTATTCTAGCTGTACCAGTGCTTTTAGGCACATTATGATAATATATATATTTATCTGTTTTGCTTTGTAATGTTCTGTATATTGTATTTTTAGAATGTGTTGCATTGATCATGTGACCCTCAATAAATGATGAACCAACTGCATTGTACTGAAAAGCTTTCAATATGTTTAATTCAAGAGATTTATGACAGATAAGATTATGAACAACATTTTGTAGAGTGGCAAGAGCCTGTGAATGGTTCCTGTAAAAAAAAATATTTTATATTTCTCCTCCAAAGAACGTCAAACTGGACATGGCACTCACCTGTGTCCTTAGCAAGACACCTGACAAGTGTGAAGTCGATTGGGGCAAATAGTTCAAGAGATGCGAAAAAGAGACAGGCAGAAAGGCCTCACTGTGGAATAGTGTACCTGCATTCAACTTTTACCTCATGCTTGCCTTTAAATATTTGTTATTTCATGTCTTTTCTCTTACATGCACATAACATGTTGGTTGCAGGTAAACAGACATTTTCTTCATGGCTTCTCCTTAGCTGTGCATCTGCAGGCAACACTCTCAGCTCTGGTTTCCCGAACATGGATTAAGCCTAATCCCAGACTAAAAGGCTTTTTTCAATAGAAATCTCCATTGAAGTTCTCTTTGAGTCCAGGACGAAGGCTTAATCCTTGTACGGGAAATGGCCCTCTGTGGTCAGAATGGGTAAACTGGAGTCAGACAAGTCCCTCTGCCACATCCACCTCCCCCAACACACACACACACACACACAAACTGTCAACAGTCCACTAACTAATTATGCTCTGGCAGGTTGGCTCTGTAGTCTTCCTGTTAGATTGGTAGCTGTGAGATCAATGTCCAGAACCACTGCTCACCCAGGCTAACTGTGGCCTGTCCTAGTTGGACAACCACATAGTTAAATCTTCACAACAAGTCTTTCAGCTATTGATCCATCAAACCAATAGTCTTGTAGGGTTGTACTGCCTCTCCTTTTGTAGAAATGCATAATGAAAATAAATCTCTAAACAGACTCTATACACTTATAGTTGCAGAAATCAAAGAAACTAACAAATAAAATAATATAAAACAGAATGCTCCAATGAAGACTTGGAGCACAATGTCCCATAGCCTCTGGTGCAAAATAATACATGAAAGAAAGAGAGAGAGTAAGAGTGAGACCCTCGGCCACTCACCAGCACATATGCTCCCTCAGCTGGTAGGCATTACTGGGGGGGTTAAGTCATTGTTAACTTTATGAAGGGTCAGAGTAGTTACAGGCCATGCTGGTGGTTCTACTCGGCCTGGGCTCCCCGCGCTTTGATGGCTCTGTTCAGCCCTGAGTGCGAAGCACATGAAACGCTCAAAGGCAGTTAAGGCACCTCAGTGGCCTCCCTCAAATACAGAAATAAAACAATGACACATCGCAAAAATGACATGTGTTATTAATGAGGCTGCCAGGCTGTCCACGGCCAGAGTTTTTAATAATACAGGTCGACTGCTCTACAAGTCTGAACATGTTGCATGCGATGCATTTCTTAGTGCCGAATTGTTTTTGTTGGTGCATTTCATAAAACTGCCAACTGATAAATAAATAAGTGTGAATACTTGAGGTGGTGATGATGTGTGCCAGCTCATTGACATTCTGAGTCGTGTGTGGTGAGAAACCCAGTGTCCACTTTTTACTCTTGCCTCCCATCTCACTCTCCACGGCGATCTCTGGCCTACTTTCCCCTACTGCATGAGCGCTGATATTGGCAGCCCAACAGCAGCTGATGAATTAGAAAAATGTGTCTTCTCTGACCTCTTGCTACTTGACCGAGCCGCTTTTTGAATGATGATACGCTGCCTCCTTGCAGCCCGGAACAAAAGACTAAATATGGGCCAGCAGCGAGCAGGCGCCTGTACTTGTTGGTGCTTTGGATATCAAAGAGGAGCTGCCTGCTCTGTGGGGTCCCCCTGGACGCTGCCTGGACAGTATATCATAGTCAGATATGAAAGGACTGTCACTGGAGCATAGGTTCATGAAATAAACACCTCTTGACCACTGGCACCTCATGCATTAATCAAAGTCTCTGTTCTGGTCGTGGCCTTCCAAGCCTCTGATTCCGAACAAAGCAAGGAAAGGGGAAAAAAACAGATTCCACTATGCATTAACTGTTAATGTAATTAGGAATTAATGCATATGGTGTGACTGAGCGTAATATGTATAGACGCTGTGTCTTCCGAAGATTAACTTCAGCTAATTATCAAACTGCTTGAGTAAGCTTCTTTTCTGCTTACATACACACAGCAATAATACGAGTCCATAGAGCGCCATATATCATGTCAGAATGCATTCGTTGTGTAGCGTGTTAAGCGATGGTAATGTGAAGAGCCTCTTTGCGTGTGTATCACATATGCCGAGATTGAAAAAGTGAGAGGGGAAGAGAACTATAAAACCAGTGTCTGTGGCGTTACATTGCCCATGATATTGCATATGGTCCCATTTACACCAGTCTAGATGAACTCTTGGAGATGAGGGTTCAGGCCTTGAAAGATTAATGGTGGGATCCTCTCGCCAAACAGCCTGTGCGGGCTCTGGAAGCTGCCACGGATTCTCACATGGCTTCAGAGGCCTTCCTTGGCAGTTTAGACCAGAGTGGACCCATATAATGCTCTCAAACAGCAGCTGTCTCTGTGCCTGATCCATGCCAGCTATAGGGCTCCATGATGAAAACAGAAGTCATGCCACTCATACAACTTCATGGAACTGGAGAAAACACACCACATGAATGAGAAGGTGTCTTACAGTAGTGATGTCATCTTTCTTCATTTGTCTTCCTTCCTCTTCCTCCATTCCATCGGTGTGGAGCTCAGTCAGCAGTTAATGGCAGCTGTCCCTGGTTTGGATCAGTACCGGATCAGCCTGTATCAGGGATCCCACCAGTTGTCTGGTTGATTTAGTGTGATTGCCGAGCCTGCGAGCGGGCTTCGCTTCGCCGGGCAGAAGGGATCTAAGATTAACGAGCGTTGCGATAAAAGCGCCAGAGCCTCGCGCCTTCGCTACTTAATAGCTCCTGAAATGAGGCTCCCCACTAAGGCATGGCTGGTCGCCCCCTTGGGATTTCATTACTCAAAGACAAATGGATGAGTCTGCAGATGTTGGGGTCTTTTTTTCTCTCTCTCTTTTTTAGTGACAGGTATTGTTCCTTTTATCTCATGGACTGTCTCTCTCTCTCTCTTTCTCTCCCTCTCTGCATCTGTCTTTCTCAATGTCTCTCAGCCTTTATCCCATCCTGCATCTGTCTTTTTCTCTCTCACTCACACTCCTCTTTAAATGCAGTGGAAATTCACAGTAGTTGGCCTTCCTCGTGGCACAATCTTTGTGTCACTCCAGCAAAAGTGAAAGCGGAGAGCCAACCACATGTGAGCGCTCACCAGGCAGTTTACATGCACTCAGAAACAGCCTCAGTGCAGCAGGTGCTGTTAGAATGAAACCACACACCTGTCCTCGTCTAAAACAGGCATTTATGTTTATTTGTGTTGAAGTGGAAAAAGCTTAGCATCATTGTCACACTTTACGCTGGTCATGGGTAAAATGAAGAGAAGTGGTTGTACGCTAAAAGGTTTTACAATAACAAATTGAGCAAAAAGGCTTTGCTGTGTTTACATTTTCACGTCAGTATTTCACATTTAAGAAAAGCAATCACTGTCTGATCCACGATTAAAATCTATACCCTTGGTATAGACCGGTATCTATCTTGGTATAGTGATTATCTCCTCATTCCCTGACTTGTCACATCTTGTATGACTGGAGATGAAAATCCAGAGTGAGAGACTCCTCCCCGTGTACCTCACTAATTTCCTCTTTCTTTTCACTGGGTTTCAAATGCTTCCGCTAGGCTTTAATCACTTTACTTTAACAGGTGTCCTCGGCGCATTGTTTGGCTGCATGCGAAGTGCACGGTTTGATGGGATTTAATGGACCGGGCCACAGAACAAAAGGGCCCCACTCCGCACAAAGGTACAGATCTCTGGCGCCAAGCCAGGACCACAGTCGGTGCTATAGAAACACTCTTTTTCTTCTTTCTTTTTTGGAGTCTACTCTACCCTCCCTGTAAGTGCCCTTTAAAGGTCTAAGAAATAACTTCAGGGGATGTAACAGCTTTTTTGTCCACATATACTTTCCTTACTTCCTTGTTTTTTTCCCCCTCGTTCTTTCTCTTATTCAACCTCGTCATAGGTGTGCTCTAATACCCAGTACCTTGACATTCTTTGGCATGTTGAATGGAGGCATTTAATTCAGCGGAGACTTTCATGGCTCTTCGGCGTGTCCTTTAAGGAGGGCTCTGAGGCTGGCATGCCCTCCCGTCCCCACACACAGGAACAAGCCCCCTTTCTGTGGTCCCGAGGAGCAGCCGGTGTGTTTCAGGCCCATTTTAGCCGTAGCCTTTGAGGTCAGCCTTTGAAGTCCCCGATCCCACCAGTGCCTTCCAGTTGGAGCAGATCTTTCAGGCCACGCTTTTAATTGCTCCCAGAGAAAGACAAGAGTGAATGGAGAGAGTGGAAAAAAGAAAAACCTGGTGCACCATACTACTTGCATGCACATAAATAGCCCTCAGCTCAGAAAACTACCTGTGTAAGACCGCCCTCATTTGTTTTCAAATCTGAATTACTCTAACTTTCTTTTCATTTCAATAGCAATTGTTTATTAAGTCAGAGTATCATAGTTTATGAGCTAGCAGTGGAAGTAATATTGACTTGGCTTAATAACGGTGCACATCTGAATGCAGAATCCGTATGATTTGGCTCCATCCGTACTGGCTTATTACTGATTTCAGTAATGATAGGAGAGGGCATCATGCCCATAGAGCTAGCTGAGGAACCTTGTTGTTATTCAAAACATGGCTGCATGAACATTTAACTCTGCCGTTTCCCAGCAACAGCAATTTCATGAAATATTGTCCACTGCTTTGTCGATTTGCATCAGTTTCGACAAAGGAGCCGAGAGAAAATGACATGCTGCCATGGCGTTTTAATTATTCAAAACAACAGGCTTAGTGTGTTGTGTAACCTGGCGTAATGACTGTGAATACCGATTGGATTTCTTAAAATGTCATATTTAGATGCGGTCCACAGAATTATCGACAGCACAACTGGCTTTTAACTATACCATCCTCTTCCATTGTGTGATCTTCGACAAAACACAAGGCTGCTTTGTGTGAGCAATCAGCTTTGACTGAGCTGCAGGGAAATCAATACCGACCCGTCTGAAGACTCAGAGCCATACAGTCGACCCACTCACAGACAGACAGGGACCAAGTCTGGTCCAGATCTGACTGGGATATGGCCCAGATCTGACCCTTTGTGTTTGATCCAAACACCACCAAAACACCAGCAAAAAAGAGTGGTCAGAATCCAGGGCCACAGCTGCTGATAAGGCTGCTATTAAGCGCTGATTTGGGCTCAGTTCATATGTTAAAACAGCCAGCCAGCGTTGACGGTAGTTGGATTTCTCTGAGAGTGAATGTTGGATGCAAGCCTTCAGTGCTTCAGAGCATACAGGAGGCTGATGGGGGCTGATTCTGGCCCACGTGTGGCCCAGATCCGTGTTCAAAGGCAACAGCGGTTCCTGTGTTTCTTTGATAGCCTCCCAGGATCCGGCTGCTGCCCTCTCCCACTGCCGCGTGTGTGCTGATTGCGCCTGGTGAGTAATTAAGAGAGGCTGATGGATAGTATGGAAACATTTGCAGGCTGTTAGTACAATATGAAAATCGCACTTCGCAGCCCTCCTCCTGGCCAGATGATAATTGGATGATCAATCTTGCCTAAATTGTGGAGGCCCAGAAGAGACTGGAGGGCGGGGGAGGGGGGGGTTAGGCTGAGGAGGGGAGGGAGGCATCCCTTTCTGACACCGTTAGAAGTTCAACCCCCCTCCCGTCTATGCACCCTCACCCCACCCTCCACCATTTCCTCCGCGCAATCAAGGGACTTTGCGGAGGTCAATAGGTCACAGATGAAATTATCCTCATGCTCTTCTTAGCCCAGTAAAACCTGCCACAGAGACAGATACAAATGGAAGCCAGTGGTGATGGCGGTGGTGTGTGTGTGTGTGTGTGTGAGAGAGAGAGAGGTGGGGGTCATGTGCCTGATTTATATCTTTACAGGAAGAGAAGGGGGGGCGTGGGGAGCTAGGGAGTGGGATCAACCATTTCGGCTGCTTCACTTCTTTTTACAAGTTATCTTGTCATGGGGTGGTTATGTATCTGTGTGTGTGTGTGTGTGTGTGTGACACACAGAGGGAGGGAGAGAGAGCATATGTGTGGCTCTGTGCTTGCTCAAATCCCAAACTATTTATGCTGTACCATGAGCTTGTATGTCCAAACAGAGGCTGATGAGATTCTGGCTCTGATATATCACATGTATGACACATCCATTCCAGAGGCCGATGTGTAGTAATGAAGTGATGAGTATGTGTGCATATAACAAAAATACATTAATTACACTGTGATTTTTAGTGAAAATCTTACTGTCAATATTTGTACTTATTTTTACTGCTCTGTAAAACAAAGCACTGTGTTTCACTACTGATGTATGATGATATACTTAAGTTTGGTACTAAACTGTATAATGTTTTTTCCACCTTTGGTTTATTGATAAGTGACATAAGACTGAAAAAAGTCGAACATATCGTAATCACAGAGATAATCCTGCTAAGGCTGATGATTGTAAGCCTTGAGACGTTTGGATGTGCCTCCAGAAAGTGGGCTGCCATTCGGCCTCCAATAGCCATCAAATGATGACCCACTTTCAGCTGAAAGCAGCGGGACAAATCACCTTGAGACCCAAACTATTCTGGGCACCATCCTGAGTGCTGCCTGGCGCAACAATCAAATACACCATCCATCAGAGCAGTCCGCCTGTATCACCACATCGGTCCAAGCAGCGGGGCGGCACGGTACAGCATAACGAGAGCATGACAAAAATTGTGTCTTGGAAATCTAACAGATTGACCTCTTCCACAGAAATGTAGCTTGGTGGTGGTGGCCGTGTGACTGGACTTAATATTCCAATGTTAAAGCAGAAAAAAGGGTCATTGGTGATTATTCATGGCTAAACTTGCTGGAAATTGAATGGGAGTATTTTTGCCAAAATGCTTGATTTTTTAACTGCAAAACTGACATTTCATGGGGTTTACTGGTTATGTTTGGATTGCAAAATTGGTCCTGCAGAATGGCAAGCTATTCGCCTTATTCACCCGGCTGCGATAACGAGGCTGAGGGGTACACTTGCCATTACACCTCAGTCCAGCAGATGGTGGTGGTAATGCACTCCGTTTGCAAACTGCCGAAAAAAGCTTACCGATTAAAGAAGAAGGGTTCACTGGCCTGTTCTTCTTCTTCAGTGAATTGTTTTTTAGCAGTTTGCAAACGGAGTGCATTACCACCACCATCTGCTGGACTGAGGTGTAATGACAAGTGTACCCCTCAGACTCGTAATGGCCGCCGGGTGAATAAGGCGAATGTTTCCTTATGGTTTGGATCAGCATGTAACCAGGCATGGATCTGGCCCTGGTCTAGTTTGGGTTGGCCCTGGGTCTCTCTCATCTAGACTTCATACAGTGTAAACCCAAACAGGCAAACTAATTCGAACTTATATCACAACTTAATCCTTGGAAAACAAAAGTAACTCAAAATAATTATTCGGAGTGTCTATTTGTACCCCTGTTGCCTGGTATGAATAACCTTGGCCACACAGCTGGGCTATTTACAACCCTGTGACCTAACAACAAAAACATGTTGCTCGCGTGCACAAAAAACATGACGGAAGGTTTCGGTACTAATATCTGTTCAAATTAATTCTCAGGTAAAAAAGTTGTGTTTTATTTTCATAATCTTTGTTCAGTGAATATATACAACCGTCAGTTTGTTATTTTCGTGAAATTTCGTGATTATGACGCTCAGGCCTATAAACTATAAGTTTGCCTGCAAACTCTCATCTGGGTGTGGAAGTGGATAGCACCATGGTTTAATTTGTGGGAGACCGGGGTTTGATTCCTGAGTAAAGTGTTTTGGCAGAGATAAGTGTAAGTGTGCATGTGTACGAACGTCTCTGCAGGGAAGGCGCGCAATTTGAAGAAAAAATCATTTCTCAAACGGAAGTATTGATTGCAACAATTAGCTAGTTCACGCACCAGGGTGTAAATAGCACACAATACTATATACACCAGGGTAAGAATAGCATCCACTTTTAATTATACACTAATGCAAACAGCATACCTTATTAAGAGTGTCTTGCACCTCTGGTACAAATAGCAAAGGCCACACAGCTGAGCTATTCACATCCTGTGACAAAAACACGTTGCTTGTATTTTTTATATTTTTTAAATTAAATTGTGTGATCAATATGCCAGGGTAAATACACTGATATTTGTACCAGACAGGGTATTAATAGAACACATTGCTGTGTGCACCGGGGTACGAATAGCATTCACTTCTAATTGCACCAGGTACGAATAGCATACTGTACACTGCTAATTGTACCAGGGGTGCAAATAGCCTCACTCATAATTAAAAAATAAGAGAGCAATTCAATAAGAGCAACTCAACTGTTTTAAATGTCACACTGAAAACACAAACAGACAAGTTAATATACGAAATAATTATTTTACACAGTTTAATCCTTGAAAAACAAAAGTACATCATTCCTATATAAAAAAATTCTAACAAAGAAAAATAGTTTATGAATTAAGCATTTACTAATACCCAAGTAATGCTTAATAGTGTGTAGTTATTATAATCTGTTACTGATGCAACTCATACAAATGTTGGACATCTTTAGAAACCTTTTCAAGGACACTTCAAACAAAAAGAAACAATAGTGAATGTGGTTAAGACGTTGCTAAACCCTGTTAGCATTCACCATAAAACATGAGATAATAGTTCCCCCCTGTAGGTCATATGCAAAGAGATGCTGAAATAGTGGTGAAACGCTTTGTTTACCTTTAAAACAGTGCAACACATGGAGCCAAACATCCTCAGGCAAGGACAAAAACAGATATTTATTTATTAGAAATCTGTTAAAAGTACCAGAGGTTCTGTTCTTCAAGGGTTTTAGAGATTTGGAATGCAGGTGTGAAGAGTGGAGATTTTCTCTGCAGTCGGGTTTGTATTCTTTTGTTATCTTTTGCTCATGGTCAGCTTGGTAACATTCTTTGTAGAGTTAAAGGCAGATTTACTTGAGCGTTTGAATCTGATTTAAATGATTAACAAAAAATTGAGACTTGGTGAACTTAGAAACAAACAAAGATCTTTACTTACAAGAACAAGGACTACAAGAGAAAGGATGAAGCCAACTTCATAGCGCATGAAAGCAAGCACAAGGACACAGACACAACAGGCGAACACAAAGACTGACACAAAGACTAGGAGACATGACACTGGACTAAACTAAGACAAGGCACGCGTGAGCATCAGCAAGGAAGCAACAGGTGAGGGGCAGATACACTGGCACAAGGAACAGGAAGGACATGACAGTGGCAAACAAAGGAGCCCATGAAGAAGTAAATCAAACTTAAACCAGAAAGGTACACGAGGAGCAGATGTAAGGGTAGCCAGGTGGTATGTAGTCGTGCAGTATGTATGTTGTGTAAACCTCCCTCCCGATGCCTTAAGAGACATGCTAGTGAGAGAGCTAGCAGCCGGGGCTTTTAGCTTGATTTACAGCACGCTGGAATTCTGATATGAGGGGCTGCAGTTTGTGGGGTTGAGTCCGGGGGAGAGCTGAGCAGCAGGTTACATGGACATGGTGGATAAAGAAACAGACAAAGAAACAGTCTCACTGATAAAACTGAGGTACTGCACACACACTGACCGTTTTTACGGTCTGAAAATGTTGATTGCTGTGTAAGATAGTGGCTCTCTACAACATGGAACACCCTGTCCACTGCAAATAAATCAACAGAAGTGCTGCTTAGTTAAAAAAAAAAATCTGCCTCTACATTCTGGTGAAACAGCACCTACAGCACATTTAAGTATTATCACAAAAGGCATCTTTGCCCCCTTGACAAGTGGCAGCTCTCACGATAATTAGCCACACACACACACACTCACAGACCTTGTTGGGCTGTGCATAATCTGCACATACAGTAGTGTTTGTATGGCCAGTGCTCTCCCAGCAGCTGCAGTCTAACAGCTTACATTACAGCCTCAGCCCCGCACCCACATGACTCATTTACATCCATTGGCACAATGCAAATGTCAAGCTGTTCTCGGCAACTCATTAATAATGAATAGGGACATCACTCAGATCCCCTAGCCTGGGTGGCATTTTGGCAATTAAAGGCCGGACTGTTATAATTTGAAATGCCGGCCTTCGGGGCGCAATAGGCATATGATGAATATTTAAAGGTGAGGTGGCATAACTGCAGTCAGCGATAAGGGGGTAAAGACAGATTCCTGGTTTCATTACATCCGAGGAAGAGGAGGGGAGAAGAGAGGAGAGGACAGGAAGACTGCGATGAGGTGTGGTGTTGTGTTATTTTCGACTGAATTGTGTGTCTGTGTCGTGGAGTGGAACTCGTCCCTAGTGGTGAGGCAGCTAAAGCATTCTCCATTCTCCATCCTGTAGCTTGTTTGTCTTTGTGACATGCCAGCGGATGGTTAAGGGTATCATTTGAAGTCAGGCCACTAATAGGTCTGGGGGCCCAGGAGTGACTGGCTTACCATACAGCGTCTGAGTGCAGTGTCATGAAGACAACCGTTAATTTCATTGTCAACAGAGCCTTGTTCCAGCTTCCTACCTACACACTCTTACCATTTTGAAACAAGAATCTGTCAAGGGAGGCACCGCTAAATGGAGAAAAACAAAGCTTTTCAGGATCCTATCGGCACAACACATGTCTTTGTGTTCCTGTTTGCAACATTGTTCATAGCTTTTAATCAGAAGAGTGAAAAACAGGGACGCCTTTGCAGTCATACTGCTCTCATTAACAATGGCATTCACATCTTTTCAGTGGAGTTTGGTAAAAACACCAGATGCATCCCATTCAGACTTGTGTGAAGCATCTGGTGAGTGCCACAGAAAAGCAGAAACAAAAAAGGCTCGTCTTTTCCCCGCACACACACACACACACACACACACACAGTGCCTCGTTTAATGGTGAAACATTATGTCATACACGAGTGCATGTATAGGATTGTTTGTTTTGATACAAATACTCAAGTAAAACAAATAAGGCACTCGGTTCAGTAAGGTTTGCAATAGACTTATTTATATTACCAAAGGACAAAAACAAAGTAAATGACCTTTCAAGGGATAACCAATTGCTTCTCTGCATGCAATGATAAATGGCATTATACTATTATTCTTGGTGGTGTTACTGTTGCTTTTTCTTAGTAGCGTTAAAAGTAGTTCCTGAGGGGAAAAAAATAAAAGTTATATTACCATGACAAGACAAAAACACTTAATAGCATGGGGAGAAAAAACTGTCAAATGCAATACTTGAGATGTAACCGTGGTGACGGCATAATTATGACAACCTCAGGGTGACTGTGTGAGTGTTTCCATGGCGGCCTCAGATCTGTCTTTCTTTTGATGTCTTTCGGGAGCTATGGCAACGCAGCTCGGCGAGCATTATTTCTCCTGACAGTAGCGCAGAGGTCAGTCCTCTCAGGAGCCATGTGTATTGTTGCGCTGTTTCTGTAACGAATATGTCACAGTACATCAAGATCGCATTTATTTCCTGCATGCACCCTAGTGGCCCAACTGCCATTGGCTCTGGTCTGGGTCTTGGCCAGATCTGGCACAAGTTATTTCCTCCCTGGCACGAGAGCGCATATCCAGCGACAGCTAAATGGAACCTAGCTATGTAATAATGTTGGATGAAGTAAAGCTTTTGTTCACACATAGCCATGGTTTAATCTCCAACCCAGGCTTAGAAATATTGCTAAAAGTTATAAAAGAACTGACAGCATAATATTCGTCACCTCAGGACATGTCCTACTGGCTTGCACTGTACATAAATGGTATATAGATATATACTGACTAAATTTATTTTACAATGCATCGGATCCCATCACTCCACAGTCACTATCCATCTTAATTACAATCTGATGGGTATTATTGGTTTTGCAGATGTCAAGCTCAAACAGAAATGAGCAGTAAGTGGTTGACAGTAAAAAGTATAGCAAAGTACTGTGCCGTGTCATGCCCATGTCTGATGTGTAATGTATATGACCTTCAAAGCCACAAAGCGTTTGAACTGAGGCTGAGGCACCGAGGCCGAGGCGCGGTGGCCAAACATGCCAGTAGGTAAATTGATATTCCACATGTATGACACACGGAGGCCACGGTGTTTCATAGAGCTCTGTTTCCAACCTGCGCCGAATAGAGAGACCATGGGGAATAAGGGGGTCCCGTAAAAAATGCTGCAGAGAATGCACTAGTGACACCTGAATAAGGCATGTGTGTGTGTCAGTGTGCGTGTGTCGGTGTCTGTGTGTGAGTGTGTGCGAGAATGTGTGTGTGTGTGTGTGTGTGTGTACCTCTATGTGTGCTTGTATGTGTTTAAGAACACAAATATTAAAAAGCGTAGAGGTTAAACTGATGAAATTGCTCCGTCAGTAAAAGCGACTTAGAAGACCAATAACTCAAGTCTACCTTTTCCTTCCTGCCTATATTTTTTTTTTACCAGGGGCATAAACAAGAGCGGGCTGTTTGTTATGTCGTGCTGTGAGCAACTCCATAGACATGTTGGGAGAGTGCATTTCAAATGCACCTCGAGGGGGGATGGGGGGATGGGGGGCTATGGGGGGGGGGCCTGGATGGAAAACAATATTCTCCATAGACGGCAGGCTAATGCTTTCTCTCAGCTGGTGGGGGTTGGGGGGGGGGGGGGCTGATGTGACCTTTAAAACTCACTGAGGAGAGAGGCTTCTCTGGAGGCCCCAGCGAGAGCTGAGCCTCTGGCCGTGAGCGCTGCAGCACGAGAGCTTGCATAATTAGACAACCTGATGGGGGACTCCTATTCTCCAGAGTGAACAACAGAGCTGGGGAAGGGTGGGGAGGAAAGGGAGCTGGCACAGTATTTCAGACCAAAAAAGCTTTGACACATCGAGAGCACATATGGAGGGGTAGAATGGGAAAGACAAAAAGTAAAAGTGTCTGTGCGAACTGCGCTATTTTTGTCTTTTCCTTTAAACCGTTTGTATGTAGAGCAGCACAGTATAGAAATCAATCAACATCAACCTGAAGCTCTCTGGACAAGCAGAGTATATTTAACCATTTCCTCTGCACTGCTAAGTTATATTAACAAAGCATTTTCAATAGGGTGTTTTTTTTTTTTTGAGTCTTTTTCCTGCTCATTTTCCCCCTTAATCCAATTCATTCTTCTGGGTCTCTTTGTACATTCCACTGTCAGGGGACACAAAGCCGCGCTCAGCATGGATGGGGTTTTATTCCACAGACTTCAACTCAGCTCCCCCGGGATGCGTCATCCAGGAAAAGTACCTGGAGCTGCACTGTGCTGTGCTTTGTGTCCACAGGCAGAAAGGCATTGAAATTGGAAGAGAGAGAAAAGAGAGAGAGAGAGAGAGAGCTGAAGGATAAGTGTTTTTGAAAGGCATTCTCACCCAATGTAAAACTTCAAGTCCCGCAGGATTTTAATATCTACCAAGCACACTGAACAGAGATCTCTGTTAGGAAAATGTGACGATGCAGGCTCACAATTGGCTGTTTCTGTGCAGCAAAGATCTTCCAAAACCAAAGATTAGGCTTATAAACTGCAACACATCAAGAGTATAAACAAAGCACTGATAGAGGCCTTCAGTGAATGGAAAAGAACATCCTTTAAGCTTTATTAGAGTTGCACCAATGCTCCTTTACTGAACATTAGGTTACTGTACTCTGACCTGTATTCACCTTTAAACTCCTCATGTGAATTATGAAGACTATGTTGAGGCTCAGAATTATAAAGACTGCATTACGACTGTCTTATTTCATTTTTGCTCATGCAGAACACAAAAGCAGACTTAAAAATACTTTTTAGAGATCCAAAAAAAATCAGCTCATCTTCTATAGTAGTAGAGTATAATGCAGATGCCCTTTTTACACCCCAGTACTCTATTTATTTATTTATTTATTTATTTATTTAGGAGGCAGATATTACTAAATTGTTGTTATCATCAGGGCATGTAATCTACATCCAAACCATGAACTGCAGAAAATGAGCATGTTAATGCAGCAATTTAAATCAATAATATATGTGTCACAGAGAACAACATGCCTTATGTGAGTAGACACTTCCTTTCACGCTGTTTAGTACAGTGAATGCAAAAAAGCCCCTCACTGGTGCACAGGAGCACAGTTTTTTCTTTCTGTGCACACTGGCTAGGGCATCTTTCCCCTGTCTGCCTGAGTGGAGACGCAAAACCTTGGCCCTGAGAGAGGAACTCGAGTAGCACCAGGTTCGGAGAGATGAGCCTGAGTTAGAGTGGCCCCCCAGGGGCATCCCAAACTCCCTGAGCTGTCAGTTTGCCATGAGAGCTTCATAAGAGACCTCTTCTCCAGGAATAAAAATCCCTCACTTCGAAACAAAGTCCAAGACGAGGCGACTGCCTCCCAGCTGGACTGGATATTGCATCGAAGGTAATAGCCTCCTCAATAGGGCGGCCGATAAAGTCCTCCTGTTTCCCAGAGATTGCCTCTTTGCATTAGTATTCCTGAAGCAGCTTGGATGCTCTTGTCTTCCCGCGGTTTCTCATTCAGAGTAGCAGGGGTCAGTTGTCCACGCTGTTATCTCACTGGAGGTCTGAAATTTTCACTCCATGTGAACAGCTGTGTTTGAATTAAAACCACCCACGGGCATCTCTGAGCTCGGACCATGACAGCATCAAACCAGATCTCACCCAGACCTGGCACAGACGTGCCGGATCAGAACCAGGTCCGAGCCAGATCTGTCTCACAGTCAGTTGTCACTTGGGAGACGTTCCCTCTGGAGATGTATCAGTCACACCCGCCCCTATCTCCCCCTAAACTCCACGTCTGCCGAGCCCCGGCGCTCTCCCAGAATCAAACTCACACTCTCGCCTGCTCCAATTACTTGGCCTTGACTGATAGGGGGAGGCTGGGCAGGTTGAGAGGAGGGGAGCAGAGGTCACTTTAGCTGGGGCTCAATTAGAAGCCCAGGCACATATGGGCACCACTCGTCCCCGGCTTGTCTCCAGCTGAAGTTTGAAATGTCGCTCTTACTCATCGCAGCGCTGACCCTGAGGGTCGGTGAGACTGTGGTCACTCTCTGCTGCTTGGCTGGGATTGTGCAGCGATGCCATCAGACTCTCTCAGCCAGCCTTATCTGGGAGGACTTCAACTCTCCAGACACACATCACATCACAAGAGAAAAACGCTCAGATCGTTTTCGATTTTCACTCTAATTAGTTCGCATAATTGTTCAGCTATTAAGTATGTCATTTATTTAGCTATTTTTTCTCACTACAGCCAGGGGCGGACTGGGACCAAAAATCGGCCCTGGCATATTTGGCCCAAGCGGCCCTCAAATCGTTCGGGCACACCTAATTAAATACACAATCTTTGCATTACCCTTAAATATGTATGTTTCAACTGTCATGGAGCACTGAAAGTGATGTAGGCCTCATTGGCTATCACCACGGCTATCACTCTGACCAATTAGAGGTAGCCATAGAGCACATGATCTCCATATTCAAGTAGGCTATACAAGCAATTATTAAAGAAGAGTTTCTGCTTGAATTCAAAGTATCATTTCAAATGATTCAATAGGCTACATTTAAACTATACAATGCTCAATTGGCAGCTGCACCAAACAATTACTGAAGCCTATGTGTAAATAGCTAAATTACCTAGATTGTCGTAGACATTAATGTAATTTATACCAGCTATCAGGACAACTGAAACAACACGAAATAAACAGGGCTGTTGCTGGAAATATTTTATTCCTGTAGGCTATAGCCTACTACCTACCTACATTGCTGGTACATTTTGGAACAGTATAGCTACATGAACTAATGCCTATAGGTTATAGCCTAGCTTAGTTGGCTTGTGCATGAATAAGACTTGACGTTTTGTAGCCTACATTTCCGTCAGTCTACAGTCTTTTAGCCCATCTTTACCATGATAACATTTCCAAGATAGAACCCTTTCAACACTCTACTTTGAGAGACCAACCACCACTCATGCCATCGATGTTGAATTTTGGGTGTCTGACGTAGGCCTAGGCTAAACTGATCAATCTGACCAACAATTAACGTCGATTTGATACTCTTTTGCAGTCCGGGTTTGCAAATCCTTCATTTAGAAAATTCATTAGCCTACCATATAATTACATTATCGCAATTAATCCTCGCTCCACCGCTAAGTTCTTATCATGTAGCCTCAGCTAGGCTTTCTCCACCACCTGCTCATTGTCCCTCTCCTCTGTATGCTTGCTTACATCCTCGTTCAAACTCAACGAACTTCAACATGTTGCTGACATATGCTAGCCTACTTGCAATATTGTATTTTTGAAGCTTCTACATTGGTGTTACTTTTGCACAATTGTCACTACCGGCACCCGCCGCAAATTTCGTGTAGGCAACTTCAATTAACTTTTGATGCGCTCACAAAATCAGGGCTCTGAGCCCAAATGGGAGGGGTGGGGGCTGACAGGAGCTGTTATTGGATCAGTCGAGTGTCAATATGGAAATGTAACCAATGGGCCGCTGATTATCCTTCTTTGGGCCGATCATTGGCCAAAATGATTAAATTATAGATAGCCTATTCTATCGGCCCAAAAGGTGTGTCGGCCCACCGGGAAAATGCCCGGTATACCAGATGGCCAGTCCGCCCATGACTACAGCTACATAACAGCTTTCCCTTCATATTTCATGTTTGCGCTACAGTTTTTCAGGGATGTTACATTAAACCAGTGCATGTCAGAATCACCACATTCCCGAATGTACTTAATCGTAATCTCAAATTCCAGAGGTTTACAAAAAAGAGATATATACCACATCCAGTCTCAAGATCAAGACCTCTTTCATGTTAATTTATGAATTTTCACAGACTCTTCCTTGCAGACAGTTTTGAGATACTGTGCAATCAAGTTTTGAGATACTGTGCATTTAGAGTGCCTTGCATGCACATCATGTTTAGGAGTTACCAACAGAATCATCATGTGGGAGAGTGTCACATCAATGCAAGTGTCACCTACATTGTGTAAACTACCACAGTCCCTGATTAGATCAGAGTGTCCAAAAGCTCAGGCATGGGTAGTGTACATGCTAGCTGGTTAAAGGTGTCAGCGTATTTGTAGAGTGCTTTCAGGAGTCAGAGAATATACTGAATGACAACTCTTGTCTTGACGTACTTCACTAGTTGCTAAATTAAGCTTAATGCTCTTATATTCTGAGACGGGAAAATATGCCATTATTGCTGGTATTTGTTTATTGCTCTGTTGTAACTTCATTGAACAAAAAAATAACAGTGCAGAAATATTTCAACAAATCTTTTGCTCAGGGGCGCTCAAACTTTTGCATACAACTGTAGACGGCTGATTTTCTTACTTTGTGGTGGCCTTGGTGCCTGCAGTCAAATGTAAATGACTGAAACATCCTGTTCTCTGTGAAGGCTGTAGCTCACAAAGCACTGGAGCGGGCCATTAAGAATTTCTACCTTACACAAGTGACATTACGCAAGTTTGCCTGCAAGTTTGCCTGCAGTTCATTTTGGATGAAAGTGTCTTTACATTGTGAAATGTAAATCACTGTCCCTCATCGCCCAGGAACAGAAAAATGGTACCTCATGAAACACTGTCGTTTATTGAATGAGTTTGAGAGAACAAAAACAACTGTAGCTTAAAGGCGAAACTAAACAAGAAAATGATGCATTTGCAGCCAGTCTTCTTGTTACAGAGTGGGCCTATACTCTCCTTCTTTCCCTTCTCCCTCCCTGACAAACAAACATCTATCCTTGTTCCTTTGTTCTCTCCTCATTATAGTACAGCACAGAACAATGGATGTAAGGAGGAGAGGGGTGAACCAGTGAAGAGAGAGAGAGAGAGAGAGAGAGAGAGAGAGAGAGGGAGAAAGAAACACATTGCCACTGTAGATTAATCTAGCCCTACCACAGTGGGTGCATTTTAATGAGTTAAATAAAAGGTGATCAATCTGCACATGCAATTTTTATTCATTATGAAGATTTAAAGCAGCCAAACAAAGAAAGGCAATCTCTCATGCTGACAATTAAAGCGCAATCGCAGAAAATCTCCATGAAAGCAATCTCAGATGATGGGCCTCACAAATGTCAACAAAAGAGTGCTTCGTTTTATTTGTAGCTTAACAATTAGACCAACCCCAATTCCAAAAGCATAGCATGAGGTTCCATCTAATTGCTTACCTGAGCCTTCACAAATCTTAGTGTATGTGTTCCTATTAGACCCAGCATTTCTATCTTATGCCAGTGCCTGACATGGGGTAGAGATGAAAAGAGGGGTCACGGGCCTCAGTCTTTTTATGATTGCAGAATGTAATCAGTGCACGCTACGCTGTGAATACCAATTAGACAGTGTATTGAATGCACGCGGCTGGTGTTTGCGAAAGAGCTGGAGAGAACTGTGTTTATATTCCACTCACGCAGCAGAGGCCAAGCCGCCTTTTTTTTTTTTACACCGATTCTTGTGTTCCTTCTGGTGGTTTTATGGGCGCTGCCGAGAACATTTGTTTTTTGATCTGACCCAGTCCCTGTGAAAGGGAACTGGAAGCAGGGTTTCTTTGCCGCTATTTGTGGCGTTGAAGTGTGCAAATGGGTTGCCTTCTGTTCTGCCTTGCAGGACACATATACCGCCCAGGCTATATGACGGTGGCAAGCCTATAATGCAAGATGGAATCCATAAAAGAATAAATTGCTACGCGCCATTGCAGAGGTAATAAAAGCAGCCTCACTGTCTCGCTCTCTCCCTCCCTCTCTCCCTCTCTCTTTCTCTCTCTCTCGCTCTCTCTTTCTCGCTCTCTCTCTTCTCCTTGCCTCGACCTGGCTCTCTCATCAACAGTCAACAGTGTGTCATCACCTTGCCCGCTCAGAAATCACATGTAAATGATTTCAGGATGAATCACACCCAGCTGTGTGAAAGCCTTTTGTCGCACTCCTCCGCAGGAGTTGATCACAGGAGTTGATCCTACTCTAAATTGTATGATAAGGCAGGAGGAATTGAAGGTGCACAGTTACTCGGCATGTAACAAGAAGAGACATTAACTATTCACAATAAGTCACCCAGGACCGTGGCTATCAAAAACAGTGTCCCGCTTTTTGATTTCCTGCTCTCTGCACTGAAAGGAAATGTTTTAGCTCCCACCATCATGTTCAATCTTCATCGCCCCTGTGACGCTGTCAGTGGAAAGACAGAAAAATGAGCAGGGAGATGACAGTAATGGCGCAGAACATTTGATGAACAAGATGTGTTTGTGCTAATTAACGAATGGCTAATGGGGCATTACAGGCAATTATGCACGTGGTTTTACGCACATGCTTTTCTATCAATGCTGTCCTCAACAGATGAGTGAATTAGGAGATGTTGCATTCTCTTAAATGGCTCTTTGGTGTCTCAGCAGCCTTCACCTCACGCAGGGCTGCCAACGCTCGAATGGAAAATGAAACTACAGCCAAATCACGGATGAGGCACCATATCAATGCAGCATCAGTCATTTCATTCTGATATTCTAAAATTATTTTATTTATGACTTGAGAGTTCTCAAACTCTTCATGAATATCTGTTGAATATCAAAACGTTGCCTTTTTAGAGTAAATAAATACTCATATATATATAGTGTGCCGACCTCTCAGTTCTTAAACATTTACCACCATGATAAGATCCAAAAGGAAAGATACAATAGCTGTCTTGGTGACTTCCTTGCTCTTAATTGATATGCCAATAACTACCGTATAACAGTCATTACCCATCAAAATAAAAGTGTATTCTTCCTCATAAAGATAGAAATAAGTTTAAATTTCATTTTGGTAAAGATGGTTGGAGCACAAGATTCTGTAGGTTGTTGCTAACCATTTAAATGTCAATAGTGGAGAGACGTAGTCAACAGCGCCAGAGGAGCTCTAGTTTCTGTAAACAAACAGCCAGTCAAAAGGGTTCAGCCATATATGATTTGTGGAATAACTTATCACCAGCACTGCCAAAACACAAAACACTTTAGCTTTGACTTACAAATTTAAAATTGCATGTACCTCCAGGTCTGAGGAACTTTTCAGCAGTAATACTATCTAATAGTAATTCCAGATGCAGTTCCTGGAACTCGAGTGTCGAAGCAATAATTATAAGTAGCCACAGGCAAAAGCAAGTGGGAGGTTGTTCAAATGTATGGAGATTTCTCATGGGATGGTAACTGGGTTTGTAAGGGATTTCTGCAGGCTGCGTGTTGCTCCCATTACATAATTTGCTTGGCATTCATTTTATTTTGGGCAGAGGAGAGCGGTGGATCGTGCAGGCTGCGGCGGCCATTGTAGCACTTCAGCCCTGAGGACACAAGAGTGGTGCGAGGTGTCAGGCAAACAGCTCGTCGCCGCAGGAAGTTCGACTTTTTCTCTTTTCAGGAGAGTAAAACAGCAGTGTCAAGGATTCTCCATTCCCACCGAGGGTTTTCTCCAGGAGCTCGTCTCTGCTAATGTACCGCCGGAACATTGCAGCTCATGCTAGTCCTTTTTTAATAAGCACAGTGTTTAAGACACTGTACAGACTTTTCTCTTTCCTTTGTCTTTGGAACTTTTTCTTTTTCCTTCCTTCCTTCTCTCTTTTTGTCTTTGTCTATGTCTTTTCTTTGTCTTTCTCACTTTTTATCTTTTTTGATTCTCTCTCTCTCTCTCTCTCTCTCTCTCCCTGCCTTATCTCTCCTACTCTCCCTGTTACTTTTTTTGGAAACCTAATTTAAAAGTTTGACAATTATGATGCAGTGTTGCTGCCACGGTGGGTAATTGACTGGTTTCCAATGAATTTTGGAGTCTTTTGAGTGACCATGGGGGGAAAGGGATACTGGGGCTATGGGAATAAACGGGGGTTAATGTGTAATCATTAACTTGTCATTAACTTATGGTTTTGTTCAAGCTAGTACAGTAACAGTAGCAAGGTACAGCAGGATCTTCTTGAAAAACATGGTTTACTGGATGAAAATACCTACAGTATGTGATCATCCATGAGGCACATGTTAGCAATTCTAGTTCAAATGGTGGGGCAAGGTGGCACCAACGCCAAGGTCATCAAGGCTTTGGTACCCACTTATCACACATTACAAGTGTCCCTGTAGTGTACTGGATGTATTCTGACATGTGTGATAATTGTCAGGAGCCATGGTGGGCTTTTACGTGGGTAGCGTGAGGACCGCTCATGAGGTTTCACAGACAGCACTGTAACTCTGCCTGACGGATGAACACTAATATGTTGAATTATTCATACATTCATATGTTATAGTATATGTAATGAATGGATGAAAAACTGGGCACGGTTGAGATGATGACAGACTATCGAATCATCTTCATCTTTATCTTAATATAATATTTTTGTATAAAATGTATTTTTTATTACACTTCAAAGGGTGTATGACCTCAAAAAGAATAACAAATAGGTTTTTGTGCCTACACTATGAATATATGATTTGAATAAAAAAGACAAATGAAGCTTTTTTCCAGTTTAAGACTGACACCTTTGAAAACATTGAAAAAAACAAAGCATGACAAAAAATCTAATAAAAACTGAACATTAAATGAAACAAAAGAATGGCTGATGACACATTGAAATGAATGTTGAAATAGTGGAACAGATCTGCTCCAAATCTGAGACAGCTCTGGCAGGCCTGTTTAAAAAGCATAGACACATCAGTTTCCACTACTGCCTTTGATAAGAGAAACACCGCTGTGTATCGCTGAACAAGATAGCCAGGGCCGAAGAGAATGGCGGAGCATTGCCAAATCAGCGGAGAAATTGATGATATCCTCAAAGAGTAAACAGAGGGAAGAGTTACCGGTCAGCACATCTGATGGGCGCTTCCCCTGAGCTGAAAAGACATAGCTCAGGCCCAAACTGCTGGTCCAATCAAAAGATACAATGTCCACAAATGTACCCAAGGACCTCTGAGTGCTCGTCCAGGGCTCCTGTGCAATATCACGCACTTCAGGATGGCAAAAAATAGGACTGAGAATAAATCTTCAAGCTGATGAAACTGCAGATTTGTACTGTTGTTGCAACACTCCCAGGGAGAGAGGAAGAGAGAGAGAGGAGCGAGAGAGAGGGAAAGAGAGAGGGAGAATGTGTGTGAAAGAGAGGGAGAGAGAGAGAGAGTGTATGTGCAAGAGAGCAAATGAATGCACAATGATAATTTGATTAATTATTTACACCTCTGTGTAAACACATAGAACCCGATACATCTCTGTTCCTTGTCTTGAAAGCAGCAATAACAATAATAATGTCAGAAATCAAACGTGCGTGTCTCTTCACCACCAAAAAACTAAACAGTTCAGACTAGTGCAGGGTGAGACACTGCCAAGCCCACTTCGCACTTCACCCAACATCTCAGCATGCACACCAACTCTCCCTCGCTGTCTTCTCCTCTGCCTTGACTATCAAAGCATCAAAGTGTCACAGAGAGAGTCTATTTTTCAGTGTCATGTGAAAATGGACTCATTTTAGAAATCACTGGAAATACGCTGGCTTTAAGGGAGCCCTCAATTCCCTGTGAGGAGGGAAAAATCATATTTTATTCATCTTTAGCAGGGCTGCTATCACATCTGTGGTGTGTGTGGTATGGAACTTGAAACCAAATAAATGATTTATGATGCTATAATATGTTATTATTGGGCACACAGTAAAATCACAGTCTAACGTATGCAGCATGTGAAATCTATGAAAGTACACTTTTAAAGCAGATAGCATGAGAGACACAGAATGAGGGGAGAGAGAGAGGGAGAGAGAGAGGGAGAGAGAGGGAAAGAGAGATAGTGAAATCTGTGGCGGATGAAATGATTCTCCTGGTCAGGGAGCTTTGTCGGTGGTTGTCATTCTTTGTTGTGTTTACGCCTATGGCAAGCATTCTAATGGCCATCTCTCCATTCAGGCAGAGTTGATCAGCACGTTTGAAAACAACAGGCCCTTCAAGAGTGGATCAGCACGCTTGAAAACAACAGGCCCTTCAAGACAATGGAAGATGCACAGGCATGTGTGAGTGGTCCACTTCACAGGAGAGCGCAGAGAGAGATTCCATCCTGTCAAAACAAAATCCATTCACCGCCGAGAAAACACGCCTTTGTGTGGCTCTGTCCCTGGAGATTGGAAGGGAATAGGGAGAGAGAGAGAGAGGGAGAGAGAAAGAGAGAAGAAGAGAGAGAGTGAGCAAATGAAAAAAAGGAGTGAGGCTGAATGGAAAACTCTCCTTTGTGTCTCAATGGACGCTCAATGAGTCGTAGAGTGCAGCTGCTTCCCTGAGATGTGGTCTCCTCAGATCACTTTCACCATTTTCCTCCTATTAATATTTGATTTTCATTAAAGGTCCAGGATGAAGAATGTCTGGAGGAGAGGCGGGGGCCCTGCCAGACCTGATTGCATTGGATTATTTCCCCTCATTTGAGAAAACAGAAACCAAAGCTCTGGCTCCTGCCTGGACCTCTCTCTCTCTCTTTTCAAGCTTTATATAGCCCAGTGGGTATCATATATAATCTAAAGTATCATATCTAAGTCTCAGACCCCCCCCCCTCCACACACACACACACACACACACACCTCCCACCTCTTTATTTCAGGTCTGGTTGTGTGATAAAAAGAGGAAGAAAATAAGTCTTTTGATAAATCTTTGACATTCCATATGGTCGAATCCCAAGAGAAGGCCAAGGCTGTCCAGGTTTGTTTTGCCTGTGGTGCGTATCAGCTTTTAGTTCCCGGGGTGTTGGGTCATCCCGTTTGCTGTTAATTTTTCATTGTGTGCAGGATGTTCTCCCGCATCTCCTGACGGGAGGGAGGCTTTCAGCTGCTGCAGGGGATAATGCAGCTTTACTGTAGGCAGAGATGGATATCAGAGCCCTGCTGTCAGGGAGGGAGAGAAAAAGAGAGAGAGAGAAAGAAAGAAGACAAACAACATCTCTGATGGACTCGGATGCTTCCACTATTACATCAACCCAGAGGAGAAGAGCTCCCGTGGAACAAACTTCAGGGTTGACCGCTGCGTGTGCCAAAGACAAAGAAGACACATTTCTCTTGGAGACCTAAATCACATCAGCCTGTTGCCCCCCCCCCCCCCCCCCCCCCAATAAAAAAGGAAAAGGAAAAAGGAAATAACATTTCCACTCAGAGGTGCCCAGAAAGAGCCCCAGCGGAGCCGTCCACGTCTGAGCAAAAGATGAGGGCCATTTCAGATGACCAATGCTGCCAGAGTTGCTATCAAGAGGGCAGTGCAGTGCTTGTCAGGAGAACAGAGCTGCAAGGCATTAGTCTATTGGTGGTGTGTGTGTGTGTGTGTGTTTGGGGGGGGGGGGGGGGGGGGGGGGGCATTAATGGACGGTGGGGAAATAATGTGTTACCTTTTTCATGCCACACAAGGCAGTCTTCAAGAAGGGCACTATCATTATATGTGCTGCATATAAACCAGGTGCCATGTTTACACTCGAGTCTCTCTCTCCCTCTGTCTCTGTGTGTGTGTGTGTGTGTGTGTGTGTGTGTGTGTGTGTGTGTATGACTGTATTAAAAGGCTTTGCAGGATGTTAGGCTGGTACTGCATGTGTTTGCAAATACAGCTCATTATAAAGTAATCTCGTCAGGCATGCTTGTATTTTTCCAAGGCGGAAGGAATTGGATTTGTGTAGCGGTGCATCTGAATGTGCATTTACATTTCATCCATAAATCAATAGTCCCATTTGGTTGTGATAACCTGTCATGCAGAGAGACAATTGATTCTTTAATAAAACGGAGTGAGTCGATCCAGCGGGGCCTCAGGCATCAGGACAGGAACGGGTTTGAACTGCCCGTGGGGCGGCCAAGATAGCACAGAGTTGCTTTATCAACCCTCTCTAAACGTCTCATCCTGCACCGGGCTGGCCAGATAAAGGTCAGAGGAGGGGGAAGGTTCTGCAGATAAGAGTTGCCAATTGGACAGATCTGGCCTTGATCCGTATGAGGACCTGCGGTGTGCCGGCCCAGATCAGGACCAGAACTAGATCAGGACCAGAACTGAGCCAGATCAGGACCGGAACTGAGCCAGATCAGGACCAGAACTGAGCCAGATCAGGTTCACAGTCAGCTACTGTTTGTGTTAATTGTCATATGAAGCAGGATATTTCTCATGCATGCTCAGAAACAAATAACACAGGCACAGGACCCGAAGTCAAACATGTCTCCGTGTGCAAGGACGGCTAATACAACTGTATGATATAGATAATAGATATGGTGGAAAACGTTTTCCTCTCACCTGAGACTGTTCCAGATCTATAGCAAAGCCTGAAAAATAAAATCCAATCAACTACGCTAAAAAAGATACCTGCTCTGATCTGAAACTTTATAAAACACCTTTAACTGTGCCATACTATAATGCGCTGCTTAGCCGTATGTTCTACTTCAGCACATTTGGATGATAACTTCCTCATCTTCAGAGAGCACATGTACCTGTTACTCAGAGATAATCCCCTGCTCGATCAAACAGGCTGAGTCTGAGCCGTGGGAGGACTATCGAAGAGGAGGAGTGGTGGCTGGTGTGAGGATCCTTACATAAGGAGATTACTGATGTTTAAAGTGAAAACATTATGGTGCTTTGGTTGCAGATTTACTCCGGCTGTTGGGTACACATTGCATTAGTGCAGTACAGTAGTCACACAAAAGTCAGTCTGGCCAAAGTCTGGTTTTCGGAGCTGGTTGTAAAGAAATCTGTGGGTGTGTATTGGGATCAGGGTATTGATTGTGTGCCAAAACCCAAACTGAAAGTTGGTCTAACTTAGGCATGGGCTGCTTTCAGAAAGACTCTGAGAGAGTGTGTAACACTAAATGCTGGTTCTGATTACAGTACAGTCTGTGTCTTTTGTGTGTGTGTGTGTGTGTGTGTGTGTGTGTGTGTGTGTGTGTGTGTGTGTGTGTGTGTGTGTGTGTGTGTGCGCGCGCGTGTGTAGTTTGGCTGGGATTGCTCCCGAGTTGCTTCCCTCAAGGCGGCGAGAGAATTTGACATGGCACTGCCCCCCAGAGGTCAACTAGGTATTGCAAGACTATTTCACACAAAATATCTGTTGAAGTTAATGCATTTTAATTAGTCCTATTACTGTTCATGTCTAGTGGTCAGCCATTTTATTTGGCAGATCCTCTGAACTTCCATGGTCATGACCCGACTCAAGTCTTTTTGGGACAAAGCCTTTACTAAAGAGCCGGTTTCTCTCCGGGTTCCAAGCGCTAGGCCGATTGGAGTAGAGATCACTATGAGAAGGTGCTGGATTATTCATACAGTCAGTGGAAGGGTGCTGGGTGCTAGGCGTTAGACGTTGGGCTGACAGATTCCCGGGGCTTTGAAGTGGTGAAGGCACCTTCACTTGTAGATAGAAGTAGTTAAGAGAGACGGAGGGAGGGAGCTAGAGAGAGAGAGAGATAGAGAAGAGGGGGGAGAGAGAGAGATAGAGGAAAGAGAGGGGGAGAGAGAGGGAGAGAGAGAGGCGAGGGAGAGAGAGAGATGAGCTCCAAGCTTCATGTGCGAGTCCACAGGCACGTTCCCTTTCGCTCTCAGAAGCTCCATGCTTCCTGAAATAAACATGGGGGGTGGGGGTTGCAGCATCACCCGCACGTGCACCTGCGTGTCACTAAATCTTCATAGGTGTCACCACGGATCAACTGCGGTCGGATCAGAACCAGACCAGAGCCCAATACTAAACTGAGAGAGCCCTCACTTGTGTCCAGTGACTCCGATATGAACTGAGCTACTTTTCATTCCCCAGGTGAACTTGGCCATCCCCTTCAGCACCCAATTGGAAATCAATAGTTCTTCTACAATCGCCGGCATTCAGCCTTGGTGTGATGTGCTTATTTTTAATGTGCAGCCTGCTGCAAGTGGGGGCCTGGCACATTGCAAACTTTCAAATGTCTGAATTTCAAATGTTCAAACCATCACATTAAAATGTAAATAACACAATTAATAGCTGGCTGGGGAGGAGGGGTGCTGGAGGTTTAGGCAGTGCACGTCCACAGAGAGAAGCGAGGATGAAACGACAGGCAGGCTTTTTTGATGTTTGCCTCTGAACCAGTGTGGTGCCTCTGGACATGCACTTTGATATGAGTCTTGTCGAAAAACCACTGTCCTTATCTTAAAATGCACTTATTAATTTGCATGGCATAGATCTAATATCTGTGTGTGTGTGTGTGTGTGTGTGTGTGTTTGTGTGTGTGTGTGTGTGTGTGTGTGTGTGTGTGTGTGTTGTGAGCTGAGCTGAACTCCTGTCTCCCCCTATGGTGCTTGGAGACAACTGAAATGTTTCATGTAGCAGCTTGGAGGACGAGACAGAAGACAGAAATATGTTATTTTTTTTCAAGAAATTTGAGCTTTTTGTTTTCTCTCTTTCTTCTTCCGTTTTTCTTTCATCTATCAGGTGCACTCGTTCCTTTCCTGGCTTTTAAATTCTTTACTGTTTTTCTGCTTTCTTTTATCTACTCCTGTCTTTGTCTCTATCTCTCTCTGTCTTTTCTCTACCCCCCCCCCCCCTTCCCCTTTCTCATTCTTGCTGCCCTCTCTAGTACCTCTCCCCAGCGGTGAGCGGGGCACCTCACCTCCGGTGGCCTCACTCTAATGTATGTCTGCACCGCACACACACACACACACACATACACACACAAATACACACACACACACACACACACACACACATCTGACGTGCCACACGTCACCCCCACGCTCTCCCAGAATACAGGCCACGGATATGGGAAGGAGAGGGCAGAGGGGAACGTGGGAGCCGTTTTCAAAAGAAGCGCTGACGTACAGTGCACTCAACCAGAACAGCTGGAGGATCCAGAGCAGATCTGCCCGGGCCTGAGCCAGACTGGACCAGGATCAGAGCCAGAACTCTCCGCCAGCTGGGCTGGACAGAGCCTCTCCTATTCCCGTCTGAGTGGGTTAGGCAGAACGCAGTCATTCCTACGTGGATTAATCTCACATGATGCATATATAACAATACATTCCACATGATGGGATAACGTATATTAGCTTGTCTCGACATGTGAACTAATGACAAGAAAACAGGGAAATGATTAATCATTAATCAGATTGGGAGTGGATTACAACACACAAGTGCTCTGTGATGTCTGAGAATGTCTGATGTATTCAACAATATTATTGTTTTGCAAAGACAAATGGTTTGACTGTTTTGTTTGCTGCTGTTCTGCTACTCTGCTGATGTTTTCCTCTCTGGTGCAGTCTATTCAGTGAGACTCACTTCTTCTGCTGCCATAGACCCAAACACACACACTGTCTTTTCTATCTGGCTCAGTCTCTTTTCAAATCAGTGAGTGTAGCTTCACAAAATAATACATTCTAAGGTGTAGCAATTTGACAAGCCTCTTGCTTGATACGTGAAATGATACAATACTGATTTAAAGGTGCCATGTGTAAGAATTGAGGTAAAACTATCCAAAAAATGAGCTACACGCATCAAAAGAATGAGAAGAAATAAGGGCAATGATGTCATTAAAAAATTAACAAGGTATAGTGCTGCAGAGATATCAACCTGAATTAGCATGCTAAATTACTAGCCACAGCCCGACAGGTGTCATAATACAGTTACAGTTATGAGTAAATCGGAGGGATGATGCATCCGGTCAGTCTGGGTAAGCTCCAGCCATACAACACTATCCCACTGTATGGCCAGCCCCAGCCTTCAAATGCCCGTGCGGACAGTGCTGTTCTCTTTGGCACAGTAGTGCCTTCTCATCTAGCTTTCTTCTCAGGCCTGACCACCCTCAGCCACCAGCCGTCCTCCCCTCAGGATGAAATAGGGAGAGGACGTTAATGATTGACTTGACCACACATCCCAGTGAGGGCTGTGAGGGGCCTAATTTCATTGTGGCGGCGGCAGCCACCTTCCAGAAGCGTGAGAAAGTGTCTGACCGGGATCAGGGAGGACACAGCTGTGCTCCGTCAGTCTGCCGAGAGAGCGAGAGAGCGCTGGGCAAGATAGCCTTGGCAATGACTCCCCCAACAACCCCGCTCAACCCATCACACACACACACACACACACACACACACACACACATGCATGCACGCACACACATACACACACACATGCACGCAAACACAAAAACACCCCACACCCCGCCAAACACACACACACACACACACAAATACACACACACACACATACACACACACATACACACCACCCTTCAGAGACACAAACTACCCCCCGCCACCCTGTGATTCTGTTTCTTCCTCCCTCTGCTGTGAGAGAGACTTTAGATGTGCTCTCTCTGGCCAGTGGGAGAGCCTCCCAAGCTGAAAAAGGGACACTTGATTTCCTCTCACGGGGGCTGTGGGGGCTTCTATATTTGGTACATGCGCCATGACCTCCCCACCCCCACCACACTCACCACCACCACCCTCACCCATCCTCCTCCTCCTCCTCCTCCCATTGCTCCTTTGTCTATTCAACTCTGTGTGATGCAGTGTCTTCAGATCGACACTGAGTATTCACAGAGATACCACCCTCCCCCTCCCCCCACTCCACCACCACCACCACCACCCCCCCCCCCCCCCCCCCCCACCACCACCACCACTGTTCACTGCCTGCCTCCACTTCCTCTTGTCCTCTCCTTTCTTCCACCATACACACTGAATCTATGGAATTACAGCAAAGTCAATGACATTTCCTACCAAGTCCTCCCACCCCAGCTGTTTTGACAATGCGGCTCCAAAGGGGTTTTGCATACGCGGAATACATTAGTCCTATCTATTATCAAGCCTGTGAATGGTGTATGGCTGCAAACAATTACTCCTAATATGTTTACTTTGAGACAGGCCCAGAAGGAAAAGCTGCTTAGAACACCATATTTGCATAGTGTTTCTGTCAGGGAGGAAAATGTGGGATGCAGGCTTCTAAGAATGGGGAAAGTGTGTGTGTGTGTGTGTGTGTGTGTGTGTGTGTGTGTGCGTGTGTGTGTGTGTGTGTGTGTAGGAGGGGGGTGACACTGGGAGCTAACTGAAAGTGAAGTTTAGATGGGATGAGCTAGGAAGCGATGGAAAGAGAGAGTTAGGAGCAAGAGTGAGAGAGAGAGAGAGAGAGAGAAAGTGTATTTGTGTGTGAGAGCGAGCGAGAGAAAGACAGAGAGAGAGATAAGCCAAGCCAGGTGATTGTGATTGTGGCATGGGCTCTAGGGAAACACCACAGCAACAGTCACACGCGCGTGTCCGTGGAAACGGGGGCATATAAATATTGAACAGGTGGCTCCTGTGCCGGAGCGCATGGCCCCGGTGACGATGATGGATATGGCGGCACGGCATGCCAGCTCCCTCGCCTGGGGGAGGCCGGGGCTAATTCCCTTCCTGAAGCTGTCAATCAACTTTAATGGATGTTAATTCAGGCCCCTGCCTCCTCTCCAACCTCCACCGCCAGTGCTTATCAAATTCACACTCCTCCTTATGCAAACTCCACACACCTTTACCCCCACATCTTCACCCCCTGCACACACACAGACAGACACACACACACACACACACAAACACACACACCCTCCCAGGCTTCTTCTACCCGTGATGCCTGCGTTGTTATGTAACACAGATCATCACTAAAACACCAGTGGAGTGTATCAACTGTCTAAACATGTGGGGGTGTGCTGAAAACCTCTTGCCCAAGTTTGTGGCCCGAGTTTTCTTGACGGAAATGAAAACAGGTCAGAATTGATTCCTGTATCCGTCAAACGAAGTGCGCCAAGCATTTGCATAAGCGATGAGATGGTGCGCTGATTTCATTTGTAATCCCCACCAGTGCCTGATATGTGCCAACAAATCAGTGGAGCTGTCACTGACACTTTAGATCATCGCCTGAGAGCCCAGTCCATTTAGACTCAAACCCACGGCTAAATAGTTTCGCATTATGCAAGGTATCTTAATCAATCTGGCCGTCCTGATGGGTCAAGCTCATTTGGCAGCAGATTTCCCTTCCCCAATCTCCATCTCCAATAACGTCTCATGCATGTTTCATTGACGATGGCACTAAGACATTGTCTGAGCACCAACAATGAAAGAATGAGCTACGATCGCAGTCTACCGCGAGCTGCCGCTGCCATTGCCATTAGTGGCCCATAAATACGAGCGTGCGTGCAAATGATCCCGGTTTCCACAATGCACCCAACATGTTTTCACATTCAAGTGTTTGCTGAAACAATGCGTCCTCCTTAGACCCTTGGCTCACTTTAGGGTCCTCTTGACCCTGCCGTGGCCTCGTCTTTTTGGCAGTAAATTTGAGATGAAATGTGGCTCAGTGCTGGGCAGTATAATGGCCCGGCGTGGAGAAGGGGATAAAGGCGAGGTCTTTGTGTCGGAGGCCTGCAGGGCGATGGAGGAATGCATTTGGAGCGTTTGATTCATAACTGAGGGCCATGTTTACATGCTCTCTCTTCATTCATGCATTTTCATGCATTCTCTCTCTCTCCCTATCCATCTCTCTCTCTTCCTATCCATCTCTCTCTCTCTCTCCAGCTTTCCAACTATTCCTCTTTGTCTCTGTTTCTCGCTGGCTTCATGCTGGGTGCCAATACAGCGAGGCGGGAGGGTGTGTGTGTGTGGGGGGGGGGGGGGGGGGGGGGGCTCATTCTCACACTGCACACGTCTCTAACTGTTTGTGACCGCAAAATGCCACGGAATGAAATGGGCCGCAAGCACCACTGTCGAATCCTCGCTTTCTGAACCTTGAGAGCGGGAACACAGATCGTGTTGAGCGGGAAACACGCTGTAAAAAAAAACAACGATTTCGAGCGAAGACGGCAACAGAGTATTTTTTTCCCCCCTGACTCTGCTGGGCCTAGTGTGATCTGCAGTCAAACTATTAAAAAGACATTGTTCACTTCACTGTGGCAAACTGAATCAACACGAACATGCCAAACAAGCACGACCATCCTGTAAACCGAGGAAGCACACGTGTGTGTGTGTGCTACATGTGGGTCATGCCAAACAAGCCCTATCATCCTTTAAACCGAGGGAACACACATGTGCTAGATGCAAGTGTTAGAGTGGGGTGCAGTAGAGCCTGGAACATAGTGTTTACATCTGTAGGCAAGACATTAGTCAGGAGCAACCGCTCGCTGTAACCACCCCACCCCACCACAGAGAGGGAAGGAAGCAGTAAATCCTCAGTGCTGTGATCTGAGGTATGGACTCTGTGATAACATAAACAGTCTCTACCCACTTGTCGCATGTTTACAGAAAAAAAGTGACTTTAAGGAACAAAGGTGTCAAAGAAACGTCTTAACGGTGTTACACAATCCTGTGATAGCAACACATGGTGGTGCGGCTGGATTTGGCCATAGCTCCTATTCAGTATGGGTACAGCTTACACACATGTTGCAGTGCCTGATCCTGTTAGAATGTACAGTGTTTTGGAGCCAATTACAGTGGAGACTGGACCGAGCTAAATCACTTCACCTGGCCACCATTAATCATAGAAAATACGAATATTAGTAATTAAATGTTCATATAAAGTATTCCATATGTGCAGAGAGCTTAAATTATGAGCAACTATCATTTTCTAATCAATTGGCCTATTAGAGAGAGATAAATAAGAATGCAAGGCCAGAGAGACGCCGGGAACCCAGTTATATTCCACACTCACATGAAGCTATTGATCAACATTAGAAAATTGCACAGTAACATGAATAAAAGGCTATTCCTTGGGGCTTTGCATTGCCCAGCGTGTTCCACTAAATCATTTGCTGTCCACATGGTCCCTTCATAGACACACACCTCCACAAACACACACACATACAGACACAGACACAGACACATACACACACAAACACACATACAGACAGATACACATTAGAGACTAGAGACTTGATTTTAAGCCACTGGCTCTCCCTTATTTTGTCCATCTGCCATGCCTCTTCATTTGTGACCCTCATCCCCTTCCCAGGAGAAAAATAAAGTTGCCTCCACCCAAGGGACTTTGAAAAAACACACACACGCACACAGACACACACGCACATTCACACACACGCACGCACACACACGCACACACACACGCACACACACACACACACACACGCACACACACAAACACAAACACACACATAAAGTCAAAATCCAGTCAGAGCTTGCTGTCATGACATGGAGATAAGGGATCAAAGCGAGCAATATAAATGTGGCCAACAGTAATTTACTTAACCAGGAATATTCTGCAGTGTTTGTAGTTTCCCAGAATGAAGAGTCTCTGCCAAATGTTTGGCCGTCCAATGCTCCGATGTTGAGGGTTCAGTGAATGTTGGTAATGCTTTCATCCCTGACAGAACCTTTAAAACACTGCTTCCCATCCTTCTGCTCATGATCACAGAACTATCTACATCCTCATACTGTACTGCACTGACGATGTAACAAGAACAAACAACATAATATTATATAATATATAATAATATAATATATAATCTGTAGTTGAGTGACATCGTCAAAAGTTACATTGTCAAAAGTCATGTTATGTTTAAGATGACATTTTCAGTGCTTGGTGCAGTTTATTTCATCACTATGAAGCTCATGGTATGACAGCTAGGGTCTGGTTCCACGTGTGTACTTGTAGGAACACATTGCCTACAGTATAGCCTACTCACCCCTTACTGGCTGAGCTCACAACAAATCATGAGGTAGCAGTGCCATCTGCTGGCATAGTAT
Source organism: Alosa sapidissima (assembly GCF_018492685.1). Taxonomy (NCBI): domain Eukaryota; kingdom Metazoa; phylum Chordata; class Actinopteri; order Clupeiformes; family Clupeidae; genus Alosa; species Alosa sapidissima. The sequence continues at coordinate 22,623,509 of NC_055970.1, read as the reverse complement.
AGCTACTACAGTTCCTCGCACTGCGCCAAACCATGAAATGGAATTATCTAAAAATGTCCCTGCCTCAAACCCATGTCTATAGTCATTACAACCCATTGTTAATCAGCTACATACAACTCATTGTTAATAAGTCCCATTATAAAGTGTAATGTTATATGTACAGGAAAATACATGGTCCTATACGTGTGTACTTTATGTCTTTGAGGTCAGGGGGCAAGCAGAGATAAAAAGGTTGTGGGAAATTGCCTTGTTGCTTGCCATTATATGTAGCCTAAAGTCTGAAACAAAAATTTGACCACTTTTAAACTAAAGGCTGCCCAGAACACGTACTCCCATTTGTCACATTTGAGTACACTTCAGCCACCCCCCCTGCTCTACCCAAAAACATGTACAGAGAGAGAGCAACTTAATTTTATTCACTTTTATTTACATGTTATTTACCAGATTTTTGTGTGAGTCTGGGCAAATCAAAAGTACAGGAGGTTTATTTCATTCTTTCCACGAGGCCAGTGGGATTGCAAACATCCACATAATTATTCAGACTCACGTTAATAAAGAGTAAAAAGTAAAAAGATTAACACACAAGCACAAATAAAAAATATATGAAGGCTCTGGAGATTTCCTAACACACATCCCCTTGGTTCTTCCAGTCACAGAGCCAAATGTACAACACAATTAAGCTCTTGTAAGCTCGAAAATATAGAATAGCTCTGAGAGGAAAGTGAGTCACTGAGCCCGGTGAATGAACCACACACTTTCACATATGGCTCCTTCCAAATTTCACTGTGCCCAGATCTGTCCTTTGACTGAGTGTACAGTACAGCACTTGTCCGGCTGGCAGTGCGTCCACTTCCTTGTGTATTTTCGGCAGGGTGTGGACATCCTTCTGACTAATATGAAGGGAGTGTGTGAAGGGGTGGTGCTGACGGTCTCTAAGGACTTTGAGCGACTTAGAGCGTTTTGGCCTAAATTAACAAATACCCTGCTATTTCCCAAATTAATAAGGGTAGCATTTCTCAAAAACATCCCTGTACAATGCCCACGCTCTCGGTGTTACTCAGTAATGTGGTCGCATAGTGATGCCTTCAGGGAACATAGCAGCCGGTGAAGCACACTCCTAAGCACTCTAGGGAATGATTTTTGTTTTTATTATTGTGACCTGCACTATTCTGGTAAACATGTTGCAAATGACACATCATCTTAAAATCTACTAAGGGGGGGGGCAAAAAAAAAACAAAACGGTTGGCTCTAAAATAGCTATCATTCAGTAGATATATGCACTGCACTGATTTGAAACATATGACATATTTTACAACTGAGTGCTGGATATTTTAGACAGAAGCGGACATGAACCCATAAAAATATGTTTAAAGCTATTGGTCACACAGTGAGGACAAAACACAGTGAGTGTTAAAGCATTTTAAAAGTCACAGTTGCCTCCACTTACTGTGTGAGTGCACCCTCACCAATCTTAGCCAATGAAAAAAAGGCATTATCAAAATGATCATCTTTTTTTGTTGAAACACATTGCTTGTGATATTACGGTAGTCCCAAAAGCACATTCGATGAAAGAAATAACAAAACCACATGAAGGACAACAAGAAGCTCATTCAGATTGTGTTCTTACCACATTGACTACAGTAATAGATGCTCTTTCAGAAAGCTAGGTACAGTCCCATGTAAAAGTACCGTAACTCATTTGCAAATAATGGACCATTGTCAACAACCATTGTGCCCTCAGTCATTCTTGGATGCCGGTCAGTGATTGTGCTGTGGAAAAGCCTACATTTAAGTCTGTAGTTTTAACCCTCTAAAACACCTACAGCATACATATGTGATCTAAATACATGCTTGTTACTTCTTTTTTAAGAGAAAAAAAAAACTGTTATAAGATTTCCCCCAATCCCTGTGATTTCACATCTAGAATAATAATCCAAAACATAAAAGGTAAAAATAAATGGTTATACATCACTGAATTTTAGGCTCCTCTACATTCTTCTGTGCCATTGACTCAATAGACTAGAGTGGCAGTTTTGGGTTAGTGAATTTGTTTTCCAGTTTGTGACCTATCAAACCCAGAGGTAGAACATCATCAAGCGTACAAAACAGATTGAGATTTCCCTCTGATGATTTGACATCAGATCAACCCAGTCTCTAAAACCTTCTGGCCTTTGTTCAAATGGTAGTTTTAGAAAAGCAACATTTCTTAAGGCTGACAGTTCATATAGCATTTTTTTTCTTCAGAAAGCCAGTTATTTTTCCCCCAATGAGGCGCAATCATATGCAGCCGCCTGGAGAAAAAGTGCTGTGCCCAGAAAGAATTTCCGTTTCTTCATTTTTTTCCCCTCCCTCTCAGAGTGCTCCGCCTTTCTTGTGCAATCGATCTGAGCATTTCTAACTTAGTTGAACATTTGTCAACTTTTCAGAAAAGGCGCTGGTGGTGTTGGAGTGGTAATATCGAACCCCACATGCTCTCTTACGATGAAATGCTGGGATGAAGTTCTCTCCAGCGTACTACCAGTGAAAAACGCTATATGGACACCCGGCCCCAAGTCAGGGTCATTCAGAAACAAGATCACAATTTCACAAGAGATGGTTCCCACTGCCTTGATGTAAACCTTTCTTTTTAAAGAAAGAGGAGTTTAAATTTTTCATTTTTTCTCCAAAGGTTGCAGTATTTTGTATTTACAATTTATTTATGGTCTTATTTTTCTTGTAGGCACTGAATTCAAGCAGACAATGTTGCTTTGGACGAGACACAATGACAGAAATGGTGGTCTTCATGCAACCCACTCTGTGAACAGAAGCTCTCTCACATCCAATCAGAGGCCGTATGAATTGCACTTAATAATTAAATGTTCTGAAAACAGGCCAATTTAGAATTAAGGCTGAAAGAAACACAACCCTTTCAAACACATGGGAGACAGTACATCTTAAAGAAGGAGAAGAACTTCACCCCAATCTTGACTGTTACATTTAATTTAGAAAGTTTTTACCTGATCAGTGTAATAAACAAACTGTCAAATTTGGATTCAAACTGGAACTCTTCTAGCGCATGGTCCAGTCTCAGAGTCTAACCAGTAGTGGTATTTTAATTCCTACAGTGCAGGAATATAAACATTTGACTATAGACAACTCTGGAAAGTGACTGTAGGTCTTCTGATCTAGTTAGGGCTGGTTTGGGCGTACACAGACCAACTCCTGCAGGTTTTGGGCTGCATCTGACTGAGGGAGTTTAGGTTGAAGTTGAGACTGGACCAAAGTGGTCTGCTGACCGCACCTTCACTGGCACATAGCTGGGACTATCTCTCCTGACTCTCCACGTCAAGCGTCTCCGGTGTGCCTTCCGAGGGCGTGTCCAACACGGGGTTGACGAAGCCCTCAAACTCTTCGTCATCCTCGTTGTCCTCGGCGTGGGCGCTCACAAAGTCGTTCTCCCACTCCAGGGCGTTGGAGTCCTCCGAGGTGGAGGTGGGACCGCTACCCACCGCCTTCCCACAGGGACGCAGCGCTGCACGGAGAATGTCCTCCTCGGTCTTCGAGCGCTCCCACGCTGGACCCAAGCGGTTCATGCCTGCAGAGGCACACACACACACACACACACACACACAGAGAGAGAGAATGTGGGTAACAATCCACACAACTTTAGAATCTCTATGGTTACCAAAATGGCAAATGGCAAAAGGAAATAAATTTAAATTATGACCTGAAATAAGTGAATTGAATATATTTGATAGCCTCACCTTCTTCATCCTCCCACTCCAAGTCCAAGGAGGTGCCATCATCGTTTGTGGAGCGCTTGCTGGTGAAGTCCCAGCTGCTCTCTGTGTTTGGGGTGACCACATTTGTCTCCGATGACAACCCTGAGGAGACAAGTCACTTTTATTCCACAAGGACGACCGTCAGAACAGACAGAGCATGAGATTCTATTGTCTACAACAGTACCAAATGTACATTGATGCATTTGTTAATCCAAGCTGTGTGACAACATTCTTCACTTCAAACTTTCTTTCCAACTAATAAAACACAGAAATCAAGTCTGAGAAAGCCTCAGGTATCACTGTATCATCCTTTAAAACAAATGACTGCACTTTTAAAAATTGTGAAAACACAATCTTCAACAACACACTCAAATGACTACTATTACAGTCCAATTGAACTAACAAAGGTTTTAGTGTAGACCATCAGCAGGAGTCAAATTAGTGTTTTTATGTTAATCACATAGCCTGGAAACAAGTACTTATTTACACCACTCCTAATTTTCATTAAAGTAGAACTGGGCAGTTTCTGCTTAAAGTCTTGGACCAGTGTTGTAACAATTCTTGCCAAAAAAGATTATAGGGAAAGCCGACGGTTGTTAGCTCAGTCTGTAATCACATAATTCTGGCTCAAAGATTCTAGCTCACATTAAGTTAATAGTTAAATCATTAAGTTAATAGTTTTAATCCAACCAATTTCCTTTCTTTTCTATTTCAGCCCAGGGTCATGAAAATGTCACTACACTCATGGAAATAGCAGTGTTTTTTGAGAAGACCGACAGGCTAAACAGCCAGTTGGTGTCTTACAGCTACTGCATTTAACTGAAAAACAGTCACCTAACATAAAAAATATATTAACAAAAACAACTGTAAGATAACAGAATCTCCAGTTCAAACACCATCATTTAGGAAAGGGCATTGCGTGTCTTGTAGGTGTTAGCAAGTCAGAAACATCTTATGAACTTCACCACTAACCACTCGTTGAGTTTCACAGTTTTGAAAACGAATGTTAAGGGTTGTTTTAGGACATGTTTGAGTAGCCTACTACAGTATGCCCATTGCCAGCCACCCTGAGAAGTCAAAGGCGATTCAAAACGAGTCAGAAAAGTCGAGACAGGACCAACCATCAAAATTTTGACCAACACCATTTTCTGTTATTAATCCTTATGACAATCAATGATTTGGCAACGTAATCTTAAAGTTAAATTTTACTGATATTTAGCAGATGCTTTTATACAGACATGGACCCGCAATGGCGGGAATCAAAACTCGGGTCGAACGATTGTCTGACGGTGACCACTGCATGACCCTTAACATGACTCAGTTCCAACAGGTCATGGCTATGGCTCTGCTAGTCTTATGGCACAAGGTTCATGCTATGCATTACTTGACATGCACAAGGACAGAAAGACGGAGAGAGAGAGAGAGAGAGAGAGAGAGAGAGAGAGAGAGAGAGAGAGAGAGAGAGAGAGAGAGAGAGAGAGAGAGAGAGAGAGAGAGAGAGAGAGAGGAGAGAGAGAGAGAGAGAGAGAGAGAGAGAGAGAGAGAGAGAGATTTGCTTAGCATGACTCACGGCTACTGCGGAAGGCTTCTGACTGGGCCTTCACACTCTGCAGGTAGACATCAAACTCCCCACCAGCACCAGGTCTGTGGCGGAGCAAAGCAATTCATACGCAGGTGAGGATCACCAGGGATTTCTTTTTCAGTCAGCAACCAAAGATGACTGGCAGAATCAATAGGAGATGCTCTCTCTGCAAGTATCAAATTAAATGGGACAATAAAGAGGCACTCACTTCCTCCGAGTCGGAGCAGTCTCGGCTTCAGGCCGCCCTTTGTGTCCTTGCTCTTGTTGCTGCTTCAGAAAAGTAATACATTTTGTAAGAGTAAGTATACAGACAGATAACTTGCCTCTATACCAGTATAGAACATATTCTGACAACAGTATTATTGGAAAAGGTTGTTCATAGAGCACAAGAGTCTGTTGTGAACTGAAATGAAGTATGTATGGATGATGGGAGGAACCAACACAAAGGTTTTGCTGCAATAACGTGTAAAGAAGGGCAGACAGGGGAGTTTAAAGCAACAACCAAAAATAAAAACTTAAGCTAAGCAACAGAAGATAAACTAATAAGTACAACATAACATGAAAAACCTGATGATGTTTAAGTAATATTACAGCTCAAGTAATATTACTGAAATATTAGAGTTTGATAACTATCTATTTAGCATGAGGCATGTTAGTCTTTAATACTTATATATTTAATATGACACTGGTACAATGTCATGAGATATGGTAGCCAGAATGGGTAATACCATCAGCACATAATTATCACCACATTAAATCAGACCAAGGGGAAGTTCTGAGTGATGACTCAAATTTATACACACGAGGGCTAAAGGGAAAATTTCTTCATTCATTATGTAAGGGTGTATACTTAGGGTGCATTTCGTATTCTACTAGAGGAGTGGCTAAACGTGGGTGTGGTCAGGACATGGGAGGAGAGGGGCGTGTCCTGTGCCACCTCACCTCCTGCAGCCTTCGTTCCCGTGCCAACCGGGCGGCCTCCCGTTGGGCTGCACATATAGCCTCTTCCTCTAGCCTTAACGCCTCCTCTTGTGCCACTAACTGGGCAGAAATGACAACAGAAAGCGACTCAGAACAGAACCAAAACAGAAAACATACAAAAACTCAAAAACAAGGAGGTAACAAAAGCCATGTACAACTGCAAATTAAGTTCATAAAAACACAAGAGCTAAACTTAAAAGCAGAAAAAGAGCAAAGCCTTAGGATCTTAACTGATGACATTCACCAGGACTCCAGAATTCTTTTCTGTTTCACCATCTGTTCATTTTCAACATTGTTTAGGTATTGCTGAGCTGAAGTGTCTATATTTAAACTGTTCAAATCCCCCTCACTACCTTTTACACTGCTTCGCTAACTGACAAGGGCAATGATTGAAGATTCCTGTGCTTATGATGAGAACTTGTTCTGTGCTGATCTATGACTTCCTTCGGAAACAAAGCAGAAACAGCTTACAGCCACTTCTGGAGGACAAATGTAATCTCGCTGCTGTCTACTGGGGGATTTTGGCAGGACTTTGCCAAGGAGAGCTAGAGGACCCCCATTCATACCTCCGCACGCAGCTTCTCATCGATCAATGTCTGCTGGTCTGCAATGGCAGTGTAGCGAAGCTCCTTCAGGTGGTTGATCTCCTCTTCACTGATTGGTCTGTGGGATCGAAACCAGGAAGAAACATCCACGGATGTCATCCGTGTTTGAAAAGTATACCTGTATAATGTGGTGTGCATCCTGCTGTTCTCATCATTCCACATAAATATACACCCAGCTGAACAGGAAGAGATGGGCATTCATAGACCATTTCAACTGCATAAACTAACATGTGCGTTCCCAAGGCATTTCCGGTGGCACAGAAAACAACATTGAGCTAATGGTAACTTTGGGACAAACAATAATAAAAAAAAAGGTTTAAAGTCAACATTTTATAGAGAATCACGCTACAGTCAGATACACGCTAAAGATTAATTTTCATTTCAAAGTATCTACGTTGGGTTTGAACGTTTCAACCAGAAACCCTCTAGGAACAGATTGAGTCTATATTAAGACCATGATACCAGGTCGCAGCTGGCTCTAGACAGGGTCTCATTTGGAAGAGGAGTGAACCATACATATATGGGGTTATTTTTGACATGCTAGGCAAAAGCTTCAAGTCTCATAAGTCAACATAAATCACTCTACTTCTCTACCAGAAACACAACTGAATACTAATTTTGGAGCCTCTAAGAGTTTCCAGGTTTTGCACCCACAGGTGTATACAACAGGGTTCCTACACATTTTCCATTTCAAAACTTCTCGGTAGATTTTGCTGACCATATTCTCGACATTGCGGCCACATCTGGTTTGGGATAACTTGGTGAAAACAAAGGTATGGACAACTGAAGTGAATTAAAAAATGACACTTAATATTTGTCCATTTAGCTGGGTCATTTTTAGTTGTATCTTAGTTGTATCTTGACGATGGGGACTGACAGTTAAGCTACACTACAGTAGGAATGGTTCATTATGACCTGAGTGGAGTGATTAGTACTGCAAATGCAATAGTCTGGAAACACAAATATTCCTCCATGCCCTTGTTTCTTTTTTCCATACTTATCCAGACCTGGAAATTACTAAAATCAAATTCCATACTTTTCCAGGTTTTCCATACTGCGTAGGAACCCTGATACAAAGCGTGCCTCACATTCTACATGCAGCCTATACTGCACTGTCAATCAATCACTTAATTAATCAATCAAGCAATAGAAGCCTGGTACTGAAAGCCTTCCAGTGGTACCCTTCACTGGTATTTATTGGACATACAGTAAGTATGACTGAACCATCTTCAGTGTTCTATGAACTAATGAAGTCATTGGCCCATGCCTTTAAAAATGCCAGCCTTTCCAGATGAATTAATTACACTAAGTAGGCCTATAAGAATGACTGAAAATCAAAAGCAATGAATTGATGCATGACTGGAAATCCAGTTGATGCATGACTGGAAATACAGATGTCATATGTCTAACCTGCATTGTGTACACTGACCGCACTGATCAGCCTTGCTCCTGCTCAGACTTAAACCCGCAACTTGCAGCACTTCAGACTTGGAGGCGGGCGTGCTAGCAGGTGGGCTAAAACTCATGGATGTAAGTGCCAGTCGCTAACACAATCTCTTAAGGAGTCGGGAAGGAGGTTTACACACCTCCTGCCCAGCTGCTGGACCAGCTGGCTAATGTTATATGCACAGAGCAGGCAGAGATGACAAGAAAGCGAGCCTTTGGGGTGACACACGTCTGAGTCAGTGTCCCTCTTGTCTGGACTCTGACTGTTATCAGAGTTAGGTACATAGATGAGACAGAACACTGACTAAGACACACGCCACCAATATCTATAATTTAGCCCTCTGTATGCTTAATTACATGAAGAAGACCTGCATCACACTGATATGATCACATGAGATGGAAATGTTTTATAGCCTACCTGGGACAAGTTTCTGAACTTTCCCCCTGAAACAGAGAGTCCATTGTAAAGGTGGTATTGACATGTCACAGTAAAGAAAGTCAACCCAGAACATGTAAGTATACATTTTTAAAAATTCATGATCTCTATTCCTTACCTCATCGCTTTCAACAAGGTTCTCAAACTGAAAATATATGCAAGAACGACAGAAAAGTGTCAAACAACAATGCCATAGCAATCAAATTACATTTTAATTTAATTTCATTCAAACTCTATAAGACATTGAGTTACTGTACCTCTATAGTATAGTGCTCCCCTGTTGTACTACTTCTGAAGTACTTGGACCTGTGTGTTTAAAGTAACATATTGTCATTGTTCAGGTTTTTGAGGGTGTTTATTTGCTAATGGACATTTACACTCAATTATGCCACTCAAACACTATAAATGTAAAATAGTGATGAGTAAATTTGTCTTTCAGTTTATACTGGATTGCAATCAAGACGGGGCGTGGTCACTCGAAAATGTGGCTAAGTAAGGCGGAAATAGTTAAGGTTGTCAGATCCGTAATAACTAAGACTGTTAACCTGCAAACACTGCAGCTTCCTGAAAGCTGTCGGTTTCAACTTAATAGAGGAAAACAGTTAGCTGGCAACAATCAACTTATTTTACAGGTAACGTTTTCGACAACTAGCTATCAACACACCAGAGGTTACAGCTGCTTTCCTTAGCATGGATACTGGTGGCACAAGCAGTAACGTTAAACAAGAAACGTTGACTCACCCTCCTCCTCGTTGAATTCTATTTGCTTCTTTTCTAAATAACGCATAGCAGTGAGACCAACAGTTCCCCATGGCATTATGTCAAAGTGGAGAGCCAGGACGATCAGCTAGTTATGTTGAAACTGGATAGTTAGGTGACAGGCTAGCCGAGAAGCTACATATCAGTGACCAGGATCATCATTCTAGAAACAAACTTAGAATCATAGCTAACACGTTAACGTTACCTAAAGGCAGAACAATCGCAAAACCAGACGCGCCTTTTGTAGGCAGCCTAAACATGACGGTTTACAGTTGTGTAAGGAGGTGCTGAACTGGCCCAAACAGTCTCATGTCTGACCTGTGACAGACCAGTCAAATGCAGCATCTTCACCTGACGTGTTAGATCAGGGCTAGCTATCCTTTTGTTTCCTCTTCCTGACAACTCACACGTGATTAATGTTTCAGCTACGGCGAGCCAGTAGGCTCAAACAGTGCAATCATGTTGAAACCAGCAGGGGGAGACAGACATCAAAAAGTGGTTCAGCGAAACTAGGCCATGACTTACAGTATTGGCGTACCCTTCATCTCTCGCCCTTACCCTTCATATTCACAGAGAACACTACCCCATCCCCCGCCCCCATCGCAATATTGAGGACACACGTCAGGTTCCACTTATTAGTTCTGCTCAGCCTATGTCCTGCAGATTCCAAAAGGTCACAGGGATTAAAATCTGAGGATGCGGCGGACTTTGACGCCTGATTCCCCGCCAAGCAAATCAGACGTCACAGCGTGTGAAGCAGTGGGCACAGATTGTCGAGCAGGTAGCTGCTGCCCTGTCCTGCATGCTGCTGACTCTGCACGCACACACCTGCTCCTGGTCGCAGGGGTGCCCGGGATCTTAATGAAAAGTAGATTATCTACCTGGAGACAGGGACCACCGCACTGCTGACTCCCAACAGGAGCACGGGAGCGACAGCCGTCGTGATGTAGGTGTCTGGCAGTGTGTGTGGAAAAGAGAGCACCCAGAGAGTCAGACAGACTATTAAACAGAACCGTTCAACCCTAAAAATGGAACGCAGTGACGCACTGCCATCACCTCGTTGCGTAAGAGGTTAATTTCCTCCCTGATAAAACACCACTGACATTTGGAAACAAGACTTCTTGCAGTGGTGTGCTCTGCAAGTGTTTTACACAAAAAATTGATTTCTTTTTTAGGGAAATACTTTGTCAATGCCCATGCTCTCTCTATGTAGTGTCTGAGGTAGGCCTATACTTGTCTTTGACATTTAACCTGAAACTACGCTTTCAGGAGACTACTTGGCCAAAAGAACAACATCTGGAAATCCAAGCCTTTGGGTGAAAACATTTGCTCTCTGGTGTACAGTCTAGTAACAATGTGAAGAGAGTGTTGTAAAATGCACGTTTTACATGAGTTTGTGGGCTCATCAAATTAAATATGGAATTGTATGGAAATGTTGTGGAATGGAATATTTTATCCCACCCCCACTCCTTCCCTGGGTTTGTATCTACCCTAACCCAGGTTGGTACACCTGAGGGGGTCACCCCCTACCTCCAACCCTCCAATCTGCTACCTTAGCTTACCCTGGCCAAGCCCACCTACATCTCTTTTCATGGACATAGGCTGGGCCAATGATTTCAAAGTTAATGCTATGTCTATGCCCGTCACTGTGCTAGTGTTGGAAAGGTTTCACAATCTTGAGTCCCCAGACTCAATTCAAGAAGTGAATGTGTCTGTATGTAATGTAATGTGTAATGTGTGAATGGTTGTAACCAGGCTAACCCTGGCTAGCCTGTGGCATACCATGATGACATTGATGTTTACAACTAGGCATTGTGTTGTTCAGACCCTGAGATATGCATGTGGATTTTTTTCCAAAGTGTATCTTTAGGTGCATCTGTTGTTATCACTGGTATTGACATGTAAGTATAAGGGGGTGAATTTGGGGCACCTGACGATCCTGTTGAGACTTGTTGGCCTGATTCAATAAAACACTGATGAATGAAGGTGCCTATTTGACAACCACATTGTCTTTGATGTTGTTATTATAATGATGGTGCACACTGTTATCTTACAGTACTTGCTGGTAATGAGTACTTGCAAGTGGCAATGAGAGGTTGGAAATCCTGAACAAAAGCCTTCTTCCCTCTTCTTCCCTCTTCCCTTCCGTTTTGTCTTTCCTGGAAGACATCAGAACACTTCACATTGCCTTATGCACGACCAGTCAGCATCCCTGTCCTCTCCTCTCCCCCCCCCCCCGAAACCCCCCCATGACCGCAGCAGATGCGAGCGAGAGCCATCGTCCTCTGTCAGCAGCGCTACCCTTCGCCTGATGGACACGCTGGGCTGCTCCCACTGGCCTAAGGTCGTCGCAGCTTCGCGCTCCACCACAAGGCGACAGGACACTCAGTCATCAGCGTGCACGTGCCATCAGCTCCGCGCCCCACCGCGAGCCGACAGGACACTCAGCCATCAACGTGCACGTGCCCCAATCAGATCTGTTCACATGACGTACCCGTCCTCAGCTGCTTAGGAGTGATACTAATAATACATCTTCAGATGGGGACCCAGGACTGGTCTTGGCTCTGCCGCTTTGGGTCACTAGTTAATAATGAGACAAGTTGATAATTAATGTGTGATTGTATTTGACCAGAATAATAACAACTGACTCTTTAAAAGGTCGGTTGTCCCATTTAATTATACTTTGTTAAGGTAAACATGCGAGCGTATTTGAAATTCCTCCAGAGACATTCAGAGGGCGAAGTTGTTGAGATCTTGGAGCAGTAGCTCTCACTTTTAACCCTCTGCTTCATGCGTTACTCAAAGTGGCCTGTGTTTATGCTGAAGGCGACTCTTAATGCAAACTTGTCTCTCCGCCACGTCGTTTTCCAGCCTCCAAATCCACGGTCACAAATAAAATCCGCTCAAATCCGCTCAAATCTCAGATGTCCTCCAGCGCCGGTTCCATTGTGAGACTTAGCCTACCTCAGACTCATCCCCACAGTTAGGCTACAGCTCTGAATGCTAACTCACAGAGACGACTAGCAATCAAAGCCACTCAAAAAAGGCTTTTCTTCAAAACGTAACACACTAGGTTGCTGTCAGTGAGTACGAAGAAGAATATGCCAAACTCAATCTGCTGAATATTTCAATTGGTCCAATCCAAATGATAAAATGATAAAATAGAACTAATTGGTTCAGTGATAAGTGTCAACCTACTCTTGTGAATGATGTGAAATGAGACAAAAATCCAGAATGGTAATTGCAACTGTTATCAGGTTTAAAAATGAGCATATTTTAGCAAGTGTAAATGTTATAAATTCATAATAGTGTAACGATTTGATAGCGACACACACAGTTGTCCAATCAAAAGGTTTATTCGCTGAGAACGAGAGCACACAGACTAAGACCAAGACATAGACCACAATACACACAGGGCAGGGCAGGTCAAGACGACACACACACACTACACCAACAGGGGAGGTCGCAGCCCCCCACACAAAAAGGATCACACATGAGGGAAAACTAAAAGGGAAACATGTTACTCTAAAGACACTAACTTTACACTTATAACTAAAGAGCAAACGACATAAACCCCCCAAATGTTCGCTCTCATATCCCAGCATGCCTTTCGCGGGAGAACGCTAACACTGTCTTTTTGCGCCGACGCTACATAGCTCCCCCAACAAGCCATTGCCGTCCTCGGCAACGACCGCGAGGTAGCCACATGCTAGCGTCGGCGCGCGTCGCCCGCCACTCAGTCCAGTGCGACAGTACCGCCAAATCACGTGGGGTGCACACGCCGCAGGAGCTCACTCAACGGGGCGCCACGCTGCTAGCAATCCAGTGCGGGCGTGCTAGCAGCCACGTGGCCGTCCCCGCTCGTCACCAGCTCCCTCTCAGCAGCCGCCCTCAGGCTGCACTTTCCGCGGCGTGTCACTGCAGCACTCCTCCTCTCCTGGCGGGGCCCTAGGTGGCCTTTTCAACCGTCGACACTGTACCAAGCACCGGGGTTCGAGGGGGGCCAGATGAAGCTGCACCAACGCCACTCTGCTCCGTCGAGTCGCCGACCAGGACAGACAGGCACCGACTCCGCAGCAACCGGACCGCACTGAGCTCTCCCGCTGCAGCTACCGTCTTCGGCGTCCCTCTTCATGTTGCCATCTCGCAGAGCCGTCCTGCTCTGCTCCCGGCCCGTTCCACTCCTTCGCGGCCTTGGCGAAGGCACGACCCCCGAGATGGCCATGCTAACAAACTCCACACAACGAACTTTTTTTTTTCTTTTTCCAAAGGCTCTCCCTCGGCTCTGCTCACGCGTCGCGGCCACCGCCAGCTCCAGCCTCGAACCGCCCGGCTCGGAGTCACTGCCCAGCATCGTCTTCTCCGCGAACGCTTCTTCAGGCCCCTCTTCCGGTAAGATCTCCTCCCATGGCAGCAGGCAGGTCCAGACAACAGCTCCTCTCCTCCGTCGGCAGTAACGATAGAAGGCCCCAAGCTTCTTAGCAGCCCTTACAAGGGCTCTCTCTGGATCCTATTGCGTGGGCCTCCACCCAGTGGTATGGTCTTCCATTCCCAGCTTCTCTCGCTTGACGGAGGCCATGTTCGAAAATCGCTTCTGACACCAATGTAACGATTTGATAGCGACACACACAGTTGTCCAAACAAAAGGTTTATTCGCTGAGAACGAGAGCACACAGACTAAGACCAAGACAGCAGACACACACACTACACATAGAGGGGAGGACGCAGCCCCCCACACAAAAAGGAACACACGGGGGAGAACTAAAAGGGAAACATGTTACAATAAAGACGTTAACATTACACTCAAAACTAAGGAGAATTAACAACATAAACCCCCCAAATGTTCGCTCTAGTATCCCAGCATGCCTTTCGCGGGAGAACGGTAACACTGTCTTTTTGCACCGACGCTACAATAGATTAAATTTAACAGAATTCACTGACTCAATTATATTGTTCACGGCAAATAAAGTCAGCAAAATATACCCTCCAGTGTGCGATGTACAGTGTTGGGGAAGTTACTTTTAAAAAGTAGTGTCTGCTCGTTACTCGTTACTTCTTAAAAAAGTAGCCCGTTACTTTACTTAGTTACCCTCTATGGAAAGTAACTTTTTATGTTACTCGTTACTTTTATGTTACTTTTATGTTGCTCCGCAGAACCCACTATCTGTTCCTAAATGTGTAGGCCTACATAAAGTTCTACTATGGAGGACATAACAGTTCTTTTGTGCTCTTTATTATATAAAAAAAATTCACAATTAGAGCACATGACAAGAAAACATTGGGCTATCATAGGCTTCAACACCACCAATAAAGCCCTATGAAACAATATCAAATAACATAGCCTCGATACATCTTAAGGGCATATAGGTGTACACAAAATTCATGAGGGCTTATTTTTCATGAGGCCTTATACCAAAGATTCTTGATTACTAGCTCCGCTTTAACCCTCTCTGCTTATACTCTTTCATTAAACAGGTGCTCCCCGAAATTTGGTGCAAAGTGCAAATCGTATCAATAGGCTGGCAGTCAAGTTAACGGTAGTGGACAAAAGTTTCTCACCAGGGCACAGGTGTAGGCTACAACTTACAGGGGAGCTACACCAGGCGCATAACTGAAGCGTTCACGACGTGTAAATCCATTTTAGATAATAGTCTATTTTTTTTCGAACGTACGCGCCGCTATCACGTCTGTTGTAGCTACTTCCATTAATTATAGTGGAAGCTAATTGTTGCAGCAGATCCAACGCGAACAGAACACTTCAGTTACGTGCCGGTTGTAGACCGAGGTGAAGTTAGTTTGATATTTGATATTCGGATATTCGACAGATATTAATTTTTTTTTAATGCAGCCGGTTTCAGTGTTTGCAGACAATGTACAAACAGATGACCTGTCTACTTGCTCCAAGCCGACCTACTGTACTTAGGGACCGTCTATAAAGTACCTTCTGAAATACCTTCAGTCTTTTTTGTCAATAGCTTTGACATCATGTCACCTAGTGACTCCAAACCAATGCAGAATAGTTATCCTATATGGGACTCATCAGACACACCTATTTTTATAGTCACTGTATGCACACTGTATTTTATATGAATATTTTAAAGAAAATTATTTGCCATCATGAATGGTCTCCTTTTTTCAATACCTTGCAAGCCGTGTGACCTAGGGACTCCAAACCAATATAGCATAATTATCCTATGATTCCAAACCAATGCAGAATAGTTATCCTATATAGGACTAATCAGACACACCTCAAATTAATATGATTTTTGCACATACTATTTTATATTCATTTCTTAAAGAAAACCAATTTGTTTCCTATGGAAGCTGCTTTGTTCTCAATACCTTCAATATACTGGGTCCTAGACATCACAGATCAACATAGAACTGTTCTGCTATGTGATACTAATCAGACACACGTCAATGTGAAATAATATTTTGCATGAACTATTATATTTAATTTTCACATCTGTTTCCTATGGAAAACAGCTTTTTGCTCAATAGCTGCCATATGAGGGGTCCTAGACAACACAGATCAATACAGAACTGTTTTGCTATGGGGTAATTATCAGACACACCTCAATATGGAAAATTATTTGGCATCTACTATGGAAGGTATTGAGAAAAAAACAGTTTTCATAGAAAACAAATGGGTACTATAAAATAGTATGTGCAAAAATGATATTAATTTGAGGTGTGTCTGATTAGTCCCATAAAGGATATTCTGCATTGCTTTGGTGTCCCTACGTCACTTCCCTTGGGGGGCGGGGGGGTATTGAAAAAGGAGACCATTCCTTATAGGAAACGATGTATTTTCTTTAAAATATTCATATAAAATACAGTGTGCATACAGTCGCTATAAAAAGAAGTGTGTCTGATGAGTCCCATATAGGATAACTATTCTGCATTAGTTTGGAGTCCCTAGGTCACATGACTTGGGAGGTATTGAAAAAAAGGAGACCATTCCTTATGGGAAATAATGTATTTTCTTTAAAATATTCATATAAAATACAGCGTGCATACAGTCACTATAAAAAGAGGTGTGTCTGATGAGTCCCATATAGGATAACTATTCTGCATTTGATTTGGAGTCACTAGGTCATATGGCTTGAGAGGTATTGAAAAAAGGAGTCTGTTTCTTATATGAAACTAGATGTACTGCAGAGCGGTACAAAATATGACTGCCGCCCAGTCCAGCACATTTTTTCCACAAAAAGAAATCACGCTGAAAGGCCTATATGATTCTAACTGTCTCACTAAATTGCATTATCCACACTCAATTCTCACTGGTATCTGCTAGACAACAAGTACCAAAACATGATTAGTTCATAGATTTCACATGTAAAATTCATTTTATACAACCCCACCTCCATCTTGCCTGTTCATAATTCTGAGAAATTCTTGATTGTTTGTGTTATGTTTATGTTATGTGTGTGGGTGTGTGAGTGTGTGTGTGTGTGTGTGTGTGTGTGCGTGCTTGTGTGTGTGCCTGTATATGTGCCTGTGCATGCAAGCGTACATATGTCTACTGTGTGAGTATGTGTCATACGTATGATTACTGTGAATGTATGTGTGTGTGTGTGTGTGTGTATCTGTTTGTGCACATGTGTGCACATGAAATGGGTTAACATGACCCCTGGAGGCAAACATACAGAAAAAAAATTGTCATCCTAGGCCCTACAGTTCTCAAGATATTCACAGAGAACTGTGTCTGCCCTACCCTCCTTTCGGGGGGGTCCAGTCCAGCGGGGTTCACGAAAAATGACGGTTCCATGCTATCCATGTGGGGGTACATGCCCACCAAGTTTTGTGTACCCCGGTCTTTCAGTGTCCCGGGAATCCTTGTTGGTGTACGTCACTAAATGTACACATAAATGATTTTATTGTAAGGCCCCCCATGAACGAAAGTACACAAAACTTGGCATGCATTCGGAGGGTGTCATAATGATCCTACACTTTTAATTTCATGCAGTTTTGACCTTGTCAGCCAGAGATATTGTGATGAAAACACCTAATTTTTGGTGTTGACATGCCCCCTTAAGACCAACATACATAAAAAAGGTGGACCTCCTAGGCCCTACAGTTCTCGAGATATTCACAGAAAACTGTCTCCGGCCACCTACAGGCCAGTTGGTGTATAGTAACATATATTAATTTATTGAACGGAACGGAATTCCACAAAACTTGGCGTGCATACAGAGGGTGTCATAATGATCCTACACTTCCAATTTCGTGCAGTTTTGACTATGTTAGGTCACAGATACCTTCAATTACAACACCTCATTTTTACTTTTTTGTGTTTAACTAGATGGCGCTATACATGAAATGAGTGGTTATGGAATGGGTTGACATGGCCCCTTGAGATCAACATAGTCCAGCGGGGGGGCTACAGATCAGCGCTGGTCCAGTCCAGCGGGGGGGCTACAGATCAAAACGAAATACGATGGTTCCATGCTATCCATGTGGGGTTACATGCCCACCAAGTTTCGTGTACCCCGGTCTTTCAGTGTCCCGGGAATCATTGACGGAAATTTGGGCATGCGAAAAAGAAAAAAAAAAAAAGAAGAAAAAAAAAAATCTGACTAAACCTATATGACTTCGCTGCGCGGTGGTCATAATAATGTATTTTCTTTAAAAATTCAGTGTGCACGCACACAGTCGCTATAAAAAGAGGTGTGTCTGATGAGTCCCATATAGGATAACTATTCTGCATTGGTTTGGAGTCCCTAGGTCACATGAGTTAGGAGGTATTGAAAAAAGGAGACCATTCCTTATGGGAAATAATGTATTTTCTTTAAAATATTCCTATAAAATACAGTGTTCACACAGTGACTAAAAAGAGGTGTGTCTGATGAGTCCCATATAGGATAACTATTCTGCATTGGTTTGGAGTCACTAGGTCACATGATGTCAAAGCTATTGACAAAAAAGACTATGAAGGTAATTCAGAAGGTACTTTATAGACGGTCCCTAAGTAGGTCGGCTGGGAGCAAGTAGACAGGTCATCTGTTTGTACATTGTCTGCAAACATGGAGTGAAACCGGCCGTATTAAAAAAAATTGAATATCTGTCCAATATCCGAATATCAAATATCAAACTAACTTCACTTCGGTCTGGTGTAGCTCATCCCTCACATTCCTCCCCTTAGTTTCAACAAGTTTGAAGTAATGTGAATACCTCCATCATCCCTCAGAAGTTAGCGTTGGCTGCGCCTCGCTTCCTATGATTGCTCTTTATTGCCACCAGCCTCTGTCACGTACCGTGTGGAGCCATGATTGCACTTTATGCAACCAGCCTCGGTCATGTAGGCTGCCGTGTGGAGCTCGTGCCTATTGCACAAGCGCGCAGCTGAGAAAGCAGCGTTGCTGTCAAATCTGTCCCTGGGGAAAGTAATGTTGCTCCAATTTGAAAAAAGAACTACGTTAAGTTGCCAAATTTTCAGTAGTAGTGCGTTACACTACTTTTTACCCGAAACACACACTGGCGATGTATACTACTTTTTGACTTTTCAATAGTTATACTGCACACCATCAGCACCAGGAGGAAGAAGCGCTGTACACAGGGATTTTGAACCTTGATCAATTGTATTGCATTTCGTTGTCTCTGTACTTGTAGGCCTACTCTGCACAATGACAAAAGTTGAATCAAATCTAATGTAATGATTTAGTCATTGTAATGTCAGAATTGCAACACCCAGTTACTTCCCTATACAACTACAACAGTGTGTACAAATAAAAAGGTTCATTTATTCATAAGAAGGCTAATAAAATAGTTTACATTTCATAATATGAGCCAGGTTGGTTTCAAAATAACACATGCGTGTTTCACTAGGTTTTACAGTTATGTCCCCATTTTTATCAACTCTGTCAGACATTCATTAAAATGTAATGCAATTAGGCAATATTAAGGGCAGCTGTCATTCTGACGAGTCCCTTGCTGCATTTCACCTCTGCAGAATACATTAGTGTCAGGCTCTGGTGAGTTTTATAGTTTTTGACTATTTTATATGAATATGAAAATACCTCCTGTCACAACCGCAATATGTGAACACCATCTTTGGATTTCTGAGCTTAATTGTTATGAAATAGACTCTGTTAGCAGCTAGCATCAACAGAGAATATAATGGACTCCATTTGTTAAGTGAAAACAATGCCTAATTTGTCCACACATTGCAGATCATTTTGACTCACCATGATATTAAGGCACATTTTGATGTTGCATCAACACATATGTCAGGTTAACTTCTGTATTGTGTTTTGTTCCTTTGAAACAGTGTTATGCGATACCTTACAATAACATCTCATCCTAGCGCAATGGGAACTATTTTTGAACTCAACAGAGGTGCTGGCCACTTACCCAGACTTTTCTGTCTCCCGTCTGTCTTGGAAAACCCCCCTCGAGGTCAAGGCTGTGCACGGAGGGAAGCAGGAGACAGGCTCTCTGTTGCTGGGACTGATGCTCTGCACGCAGGGAAATGACTAAATAAATGACTCCCATTATCACAGTCAATGGAACATGACACTGTGGGTCTCCACAGAGCAAGGCCAATTTCCCACATTACTGAGACAAGTCTGAACGCAGCTCCAACACACACACACACACACACACACACACACACACACTCAACAAAAAACAGACTATAGTCATACACACTTACATACATATATTGAAGTTTCAGCTGCATATACTGTATTATCATATACAAGTTCACAAATACAGATAATAAATAAATAACAATAGGATACACACTCACACAGAGTAAATTCACACATAAACTCAAACACCCACACCTACCCACACAAACACACACACACACACACACACACAAACGCACACACACACACACACACACACACACACACACACACACACACACACACACACACACACACACACAAACGCACACACCACAGACACACACACACACACACACACACACACACACACACACACACACACACACACACACACACAAACGCACACACCACAGACACACACACACACAGACACACACACACACACAGACACTCACACATGAGGGAAGGCACACTAACGAGCCCAGGCACAGCACCCCAGTAGATTTGGTGTGTGTGCTGTGAGTCACTTGGCCCACACCGAGAGTATACTCTCATTAGCACCAGCCTAATTCATCCTCCACACCACCGACCCTCGGGTGTACTTTGCTCATACCCTTTTCCCTGCTTTTCAAAGATTTGTGAAGTCACCTCCAGTGGAGACCACAGGGATATCACAGCTAAATTATGCTGTCAAACCACCCCCATCCCCCAAAGAAATCAAATTGATTGCAGAGTGACCGGGCAAGAACATGCAAATTCTGATCGCTGTGGATTGTCTGAGCTCTGGGAGACTGCAAAAAGAATGGGTTCATTGTGTGAAGGTGTGGACGGGTGCAGAAGAGTGAATCTTTCGTCACGTGTGTGCTGTGGTGCTGAACCTACGCAAGGTTACTGGGCATTTTAGCAAATGAATGTAGCCAGAGTGAGATTCTATCATCACCATCCCTAAAAATATGAGCAGATCTGTTATCAAAGAGCCTCGTTGCTGGTCTCCCCACAGCGAGCGTTAATTCTGGATCTTTCTCTCTCTCTGCTCCACCCTCAGGCTAGGACAAAGCTCTTTGAAGATATCACACAAACAAATTTCCATCTGCCTCTGAAGAGAATCATTAACATTTCTCCTCTACAAATCACCTTTCTAACAACATGAGCATTGTGGGCTTTAGCCATGCATGTCAAAGGAAAGGAACAGAGAAATCACTTGTGGCGAAAATACAAATTCAAATGTTGATTTAGATTATCCACAGTCCTTTGCTTAAAGCACAGATTTTTCAAACTGTGTGTTAGCACATTTTAATTAGCATACTGTCTCTATGGATATAATCATTTTTGACATATGCGTGCAGAAACATCTCGCAAATAACAGTCCCCGGTTTCTGGAAGAGAGGTTGATGCATTTGCATTTTCTCATTTACTTCATTTTAAAAATCCATGACAAATTAATAATTCCAATTTTGAAAATCAAATAAATAATTCCCACATTATTAGCCTCTTTTGTCCCCACGATGCCTGCAGAACTGATAATGATGAAGTAATTGAAACCTTGTATTGTGTAATTCCTCTAGCTCAAGGCTTTTCCATGGGAGAGCGGGGAATGACAGGGTTTAATACGGGCAGTCTGCGGCTGGGTTGGGCTGAGGCGGAGGCCCCCCTGTGGTACCATGCGAAGTTCAATTTTAGCGCAGCGCGTACGCTGGAACACATAGAGCCATCCAAGACAGACAGCGTTTCCTGTGTATATAGGTCATTTAACATGGCTTCTAATCAGAGCGTCTCCCAGGAGCTGCGGGAAACTCCGATAATCCAAGGTGTGCTCAATCCTCTCCCAGAGCCCACAAGCGGCACTTCTCCCCAATCTACACGCTCACCTTGCACTCCCTGTTGTGGGCTCACAACATCTGAGGGTTGCTGTTTTAATTGTTTCTGCTTTATGAACACTCCTGAGTGTGAATTGTCAAGCAGGGAGTGTGTGCTTATTCATTATATCATTTGTTGTCCTCTGTGTCCTTTTCAAAGCGGTGCTTACTTATTGTTCCATGGAGATAGTTCCCCTGTCTGAACTGCTCATGGAGCAATACCTCAAATAACCAAGTGGATCTCCAAAGTCTTTTCCAGGCTCCATCTTTTTTTCCCGTAACACCCTTTGTGTTCTGGTGTGACATTTTCCATTACCCTAGGGCCCAGTCACAGATATGACTTCTCTCCCCAGATTGTTTTCAAGGTTTGCTTCCATTAAAGGGACTGTCTTAGGGGGAAAGCTGATGAACCTCTTTTTTTATGACGCAAAGAGCGGACTATGCCCAAGCATCCCAGGGGCGCTGGAAGCCTAGATTTCTCAAAATGCAGGTCAGTGCCACATCGTTTTCTGCATATGAACCATCAGTCTAGCTGTGCAATCTAAGTGTGGTCAACACATAGGCCCTGATATTCACTGATGTTTTACGCTTGTGTTATACCGTGTAACATTTGCAAGATATATTCCAAAAGGTCACATTGCATGTTGAGGATTTGATTTGTTTTGTTTGTTTCCATGACCGAAAAACAAGGCTTGTTTTTGCATCGCGTGACAAACTGGACGGTCAGCGAGGACATTTCATCATAATGATCACTGCAAAAAGAAACAAAAACAAAACAGAGAGGGGAGGGTGGAAAAATGACAACGAAATAACAAGTCCCTCCCTGTATGCCGGGTTAATGGAGTGAGCGGGACAACCCTGCGGCTGCAATCAGCCGCTCGTTCTGCAGGGAGAGACGCTTGTGCTGAAATGTACCATGAACCACAGGAAGTGTCCTTACGTTCCAAGGTCATACTGATGATTGGGGGGTTGTGGGTAGTGTGTTGTTCCTCACAGGCTGTCTGTCATAACAACAAAAAAGCACTCGGCCATGAGGTGTCTACGACATGTGGTCAGTCCTGCATTTGAGTGTGACTTATGAGCAGACCTCTACAAATAGCCCGGAGTACTACTATGTCAACTTGATGATTTGACCCAGTAACAGTCCATTTTCAGCCTGCCCTGGCCTGCACTCTGTGTGTTTCTGTGTCCTAGACTGAATGCCCTGAGCAGATGAAACCTCCTTTGCGACCCGTTCACAGTCTCACATTGCACCCCTCTGTCACGACCTCCTTCACAGTCGCATTAATCCCCTCTTAAGCAGAGACAGAAGTCACGGTCTGTGGGGACCATTTGCCTGCGTGACACCCCTTGTGTTGTTTTGACAGGCACAGGCTCGTCGTCGCGGTGACACCAGAGAAACTCGGGAGACGCCAGCTCAGTTCCGCAGAGGCTGCTCGGCGCGGCCCGGCTAAGACAGGTTGTGCCCAGAATAACTCTGTGTGAGGCTACAGGGGACAGCAGGAAAGTAAACTGAGCAGCAGTCTCAAAAAACTGCCAAACTGTGAAACAGAAAACCTGCACTACAATGAGGTCCCCTGAATTCACTCAACAAAACAACCACGGCCATTGAACCAGCGCAGGTAAACATTGTTCCTGTTTAACTAAAACAACAACAACTTTCCTGTACCACCTGAATTTGTGCGTTGTCATAACACTTTTGACTTGTTTATGACACATTCATGACAGTGTCATGTCACTCTTATGTCGATACTGTCAAGTTAAGTGTAACCGTTAATTCTTTGTTATTTATATTCACGTTCAAAGAGGCCATTGCACCACTATATCTGGCCTCAGGGTGTGATGACTTGACCGTGTGCTTACAGGGAGGGCAGTCAACTATTACTAATGAGAGTTGTGGTTCAGCCAATATTAAAACTTCTCCTTTGATTTGATACTGTTCTACCAGCTAGCTAGCAAACCTGACCATAATGGTATCCATTAACGGAGTGACCTTTTGCACCCATTGTACAATTAGGCTTGGTGACACAGCTGGGCTATTCGCACCCTGTATGATGAGTGACAACAAATGTATTGTGCATGCACAAAAAAACATGGCGGTCAATTGTTTTTTGTCAACACAAAGTAAAGAATTCACAAAGGTTTCGGCAATAAAATCTGTTCTGATGAATTTTCTAGTGGAAAAGTTGTGTTTTATTTCCATAATCTTTGTTCAGTGAATACATACAACCGCCAGTCTGTTAGTTAACAGCAATCTCTTGATTATGACAGTCAGTCCTATGAACTATAAATTTGCCTGCAAACTCCCAACAGTAAGTTGTTCGTACACGATGTGGCACATGGGAGTCTGGGGTTCCATTCCTGTGAGAAGTGTAAGAGTAAGAGAAGCCAGAGTGGTTAAGACAAGTAGCTACGGGACCAATATTTGCATCCCTAAGTATAAGTGTGCATGTGTACCATCGACTCTGCAGAGACGGCGCACAATTTGAAGAAGATACAATGAAGAAAGCAATTCTCAAACTAAGGTGTAAATATCACACATTACTATACACCAGGAATATACACTTCTAATCATACACTGGTGTAGATAGCATACATTATTTGTACCAGGGTGAAAATAGTCTTTGCCCATCAGTAGGGTGTGAAAGTAATTGTGGTGAATAATTACTTAATATTAACTTAGACTGGTAAACTTCAGGAACACTCAGGAATCAGGTTTATTCTGTTACAAGCAGAGAGGGTAAAAATGGTCTATGGTCATGGCCTCTGTTGGATCAACCTCTCCCTCTCTTCTTCAGTTCTACATCTTATTCTAGTACTTCTTCTTTTGTATGGGTTAAACAAAGAAAGGATTTGGCGGCAAAACAAGTCAACATGATTGGTTCTCCAGATGGCATCAGACACACCTACTCACACCTACTTCACACCTATCTGAATAGCATGAGGAGAGATCTCTTATATATCAGAAATATCACTTATAGAATGTTCCAAACATTCTCACAATCAAATCATTACAATCCTTGTACTGAGACTATTACAATGATACCAAACATGAATATATTTACATTTCATGACATATGGATTCAGTATAGCAAGTTATTATACGGCTCTTCACAATGCAAGTAGAATGCTCCATTGACTTGAATGGGATTTCCGAAAGTTCTAGCGGTCATTATTTCTTGGGAAAGGACCTCTGAAAACAAGAATGACCGCTGTCAATGGCAACGGAGTTTGCGCTTGGAACTTCTTTCAAAAGTGAAAGCAGACGGTTGATCAGCTGAGTTCTAAAGAATGTTTGATTCAAGTTCAGCGTGTGTTGCGAACTATTTGTTTCTCAGCAAAAGCCACGACGAAACGGTAACAAATAAGTGTAAAGAGACATATCATGGAGTTTATTTTTTCGTTTTGGCAAGTAGCCGTATAATAAGCAGGATAATGTATAGAACGCCGGTCATTATGGGAAAATAAGTCCCTTCAGGGCGAAACAAGACCCCTCCGCTGGCGCGTCGGGGTCCGGTTCGCCCTGTCGGGACTTATTTTCCCCATAATGACCGGCGTTCTATACATTATCCCTTACATAACATCCTTTGTCTTGTGGATCTGATTGCCCTTGGAACCAGTACATTAGCATTTCATTGGGGGAGGGGAGGGTGCCTTTGTTTAATGCCAAGAGGGGCCACATGGCTAACTAAAAGTAGTTTTGAAACCCTAAAATAATTGCTATCAGGTGTAAATAGAACACATTGCTACACCTGGGTACGAGTAGCATCCACTTCTAATTATACACTGACATTACAAATAGCATACACCGATATTTGTACCAGAGTGACTTTTGCACTCCTGGTACAATTAGCCTTGGCACACAGCTGGGCTATTCACACCCTGTATGACGTGTGACAGCAAATGTGTTGTGCAACGGTAGCACACGGGAGCCCGGGGTTCGATTTCTTGTGAAGAGCATACTTTGCTAGAGCATACAGTCTATGGGCTAGAGCGGTTGAGAAAGTATCCGCTTTTGATTACACATTGGTGCAAATAACATACATTACTGTATTTGTATCAGGGTGAAAAGTCTTTGCCCATCAGTCCTTACACCAGGGTGTAAATAGCACACATTGCTATATACACCAGGGTACGATTAGTATCCACTTCTAATTATACACTGGTACAAATAGCATACATTGATATTTGTACCGGGGTGAAAATAGCCTTTACCTATTTGTACCGGGGGAAAATAAATACATTTAGATGGGTGTGTCCCAACCCATTATATAGAAAATTCAAATGATTACACTGACCCATTTACTGAAACAAATCTACATATTAACCAAAACACAGTAAGTATCTGTGATGAGTGTACTTACAAAATATCAAGTGTTTGCTTCTTATGACATGAGGCTATGTATTATACAATGCCCATGAAAGCATCACTTAGCTCATAGTGTATATCCAGCAGGTGGCATTGCTACAGTATGTATATTAGTACAATCTGCATTATGTAAATGAATCATCATGATGGTTTAGCTTTCAAATGGGTCATGGGCCAAAAACTGTGTCAAACCGCAGAGTGGAGCAAAATGGCAGATCACACAACCTATTTACCTGTGTGTGTGTGTGTGTGTGTGTGTGTGTGTGGTGTGTGTGTGTGTGTGTGTGTGTGTGTGTGTGTGTGTGTGTGTGTGTGTGTGTGTTTTTGTGTGTGTGTGTGTGTGTGTTTTTGTGTGTGTGTGTAGCTGACTACAGGTCTGTTTGAGAGAGGGGGAGATTTACAACTTATTTACCTGTGTGTGTGTGGCTGATTACAGGTCTGTTTGAGAGAAGGGGAGATTCACACATAGAGGGGGGGGGGGGGGGTAGGCGTGGAAGAGGGAGAGAGAGACAGAGAGGTGGAGAGAGCAAAAGAAAGAGACCGAAAAAAAGGGAGAAAGAGAGATATGGAGATAAAGAGAAAAGATAGGAAATGAGGGAGAGAGAGATGATGAGTGTGAGAAAGAGGGAGGCATGGTGAGAGAGAGGGAGAGAAAGAGGGAGAAAGAGAGAGAGAGAGAAAGAGAGAAAAAGGGAGGGAGGGAGAGAGATAGAAAGAGAAAGAGGGAGGGAGGCAGTCATGTTTCAGCTGAGAGAGAAAAGAGTGAGAGAAAGAGATGGAGGGAGAGGGAGAGAAAAGAAAGAGATAGAGAGAGGGAGGGAGGGAGGGAGGCAGTGATGTTTCCGCTGATTTGAGAAACCCACTCCTCCCGCTCTGGGTGCACAGTGCCGAACGCCCAGAGACAGATATATCACCTCCCACCGCTGCTCGCTGTGGCCTCGCGCTTCTTAAAGCGCCATGGCGGCCCACACACTCACACACATGAGCAATTTTAACATCCACAGGTCGCACAACCCTCTGAGGAGAGCACGCACACACACACACACATATGCACATGTGTGAAGGAGTTGGGATTCTCGCAGCCGATGTATGGAAGGTTGCATTTAGAGGCCAAGGGATCAAAGGGATACTGCGCTGCGCTTCTAAAAACATGAAGCCGTTTGCACAGGTTGGAGAAGAGGAGAGAAGAGAAAAGAGAGGAGAGAGGAGAGAGAGAGAAAAAAACAGGCTGCTGGTTTGGAGAAGAGCTTGTAGAAGAGCTCGCTTCAGCTAATAACAAGCCTGGCGAGGCTGTCAGGCTCCGAGCACAGTTGGGATTTGAAAATGGGCCGAGATGAGAATGGCTCCTGCTGAGCGCTCATAGCAGCTAACTGTCGTGCGGGCACATGCGGCCCAGGCGTGGCACAGGTCTGGGCCAGGGGCAGCTGCAGAACCAGCTGCCATTTGAGAAATGAGGGCGGGAACCCACCCAGCACTGTGTTGAAGGAGGGGTCTGTCTGAACAGCAGAGCAGTGTTCACCGCTCACACAGGGGAGAGGAAAAAAGCACAAGTCATGGCCCAGTGATTTGCCCTTTGTCCTTGCTGTCATCGGAGGCAAAGAAAAGCCCGTTTCCTCTTAGGTGAAGGAGAGAATTTAAATAGCAGGGCTTATGCCTGTTCCTCAGATTCATCCTTCTCTTCATGCATACCCTCTCTCTCTCTCTTTCTCTCTCTCTCTGGAAAGCACACATAGTCTAAGCACACACTCACAGACACAGACACAGTCACACACATACACACACTCACACACACACACACAGGTCATTCAATGTAAACTCTCCCATTCCAAGAATTTAATAACAAGCCCCTCAGAAGACAGCAGATAAGCCAGAGACCATTTTAAAAACATGATTTAGGAAGCTTATTCCCCATGCTTTTAACTCGATATTCAATTATTGTCCTCTGTTCCATACGCAAGTTGAGAGGGGAAAAAAAGCTTTGTTGAAATCCTTATCGGCCCCTCTATTCTTAATGGTGGATTAACTGGGAGAGAGAGAGAGAGAGAGAGAGAGAGGGAGAGAGAGAGAGGCTGACGAAGGGAGTCTAGGGATTTTTCATAATGTGCATGAATTCAGATTCCTCTGTGAGAGATAAATGAAAATGTTCATATTCTTTGTTTGACTACTTCTGGACTTATCGCATTGTTTGGACATGCCTGACATACGGTAGGCTTTCCCTTCCTGAAAGAAAATTGCTCTCTGACACGTGGCGTACTGCCAGGCCTTTTGGTATTGTGCTGGTTTTGGTTCAGAATAGGTCCCATTGTTCATTGTTCCAAGATCTTACGCCTCACAAACTAGGACCCTCCACACAGATAATCAAGTCAAAAGCTGAATATTCTGCAGAAAAACAATAACATCCAGTGGGCAACTGAGTTTCTAGAAGTGACCTTGTAGTCATGATTTTCCCGGAAGAGACAATCAATATGTAATGTTTATATATTATCTGAAAAAGAAAAAAAAGCATAAAGAGAGGCTAAGGGACAGCCATAAAGCTGGTGTGATAAAAGCTTGCAGTTTAGTCAATGGGGCATTGATCATGACGGTCATTATCACAGTATTGCTCTCTATCTATTATGAGGCAAAATACAGTGTGAGAGGCCAACCGCTATCTCCTGCTCTCCTCCTCCATCCTGTTAGCCCTTTGGCACTGGTGAGTGTGGTCTATGAATCTACTCCAGATCACAGCATGAAGCCACTATCCCTCTGCTCTGCTCTGTCTCTGCCTTTGCATTGCTTCCATTAACAAAAAGAGACTCCTTTGAATAATTTACTGTATTTATTTTTCATAATGTGTTAGCTGATTTATGGTACATATAGTACATTCTCTGACATTATTTTTCGTGTACAGATTAATCATTTTTACTCTTTGAACAGATCTGATTTCTGCCTGTCTGCAATTATTTAGGCATGTTATGACAGTAAATGCAGTTTGTTTCTGTACAGTGAATGCAAATTGTTTTGAGGTGCTGATTACTGTTTTAAATTGGAATTGCATAATCCATGTTTAAATATGTAAATAGCTTTTCGATTTGTGTGGTGAAAAGATTATTTTTTTTGTTCAATTCATTCCCAATATAGATCACACAGGGCCATGGTAAATGTTAGCCTAGCGCTGAATAATTACCAAATTCCTAGTGTAAAAATCCCAGGCTATTGAAGAAATTGAAGTACCTGAACTGTGTGTGTGTTTGTGTGTGTGTGTGTGTGTGTGTGTGTGTGTGTGTGTGTCAGCGTCAGAGAGAGAGAGAGAGAGAGAGAGACAGGGAGAGAGAGAATGAAAGGAGTGAGAGACAGAGGAGGAGACAGTGAGTGTAGAGATGGCAAGCAAGCGGGAGGGAGAGAGAGAGCAAAGAGAGCACAGAGAGAAATGAAGGGGAATAAATCCCCCCAATATTTCAGTGGGACTCTCCGAGGTTATTTCAGTCCTCCTACCCTGAGATTGGCCAGACACATTTTAATCAGTTTACCCTTAACGTACAGCCCAGGTCATGAATATCTACCTAGCGCAATGAGTTTGCACAGCCAACGTCCCCTGATGGATGACCAGTTCTTTAGAAGCAATTCATCCGCTTCTCTCTTACTTAGAGCTATCTTTGATTTACACTGACACCTGTCTATTTATAATACTCTTCCTGCAATAACTCTTAAAGCACTGAGCTAACAGTGAACATTATGTCAGCAAGTGTTTTATCATTTCTGCAAGATTAGCGGAGTGACTTGGCATCTTTGTCAATAAAAGTCCTTGCCACAATCTGCCTTCTCACTTTTTACGGGATGAACGATGAAGTGCGGCAAATCACTTTAATTATTTTTCATTTTATTTTGAAAGTGAAACAATTAACACACCCAAGAAAGATTAATTGCCGTAGAGACTTTTTAGGATGGGAGGAGTGCTTATAACTTAATTTGGACACAATTGAGTGAATAAAATGTTCCGTTTCACCTTGGGCTAAAAATAAAGTGACTGTGCGGTGTAGACGCAGAGTCAATCACATGACACCCACCTTGGGCACAGCGATAAGACCCACGACTTTCAAGGGCCTGCGTCTGGTAGGTTTGTGCCCTTGCGCTGGGTTGGCCGCTTGACTCTCCCAATGGCAGGGCTTTGGACTTAAGGGGTAAGTGTGTGGGTGGGTGAGGGTGGTGAAATGAACAGTAGCGTTGTCATGGGGACTTTCCCTCTGGACTGCGGAGAAAATAGGACCTAACTCCACATTTAAACTCTCATTATTTCTGAATTAATTAAAGAAAAAAAGGAATCCTGTAGACCCTGGGTCTTTTGAGAGGATTCCCATCTAGTCTCCGTATCAGATGCAGAAGTTGTTCCTGAATGCCTTTGGGGGAAGGTATCCATGCAAAGCAGTACCACTTGAGAAGAGTGCTGTGCGACTTGAGGGACTGAGGATGGAGGGGAAACAGGGAAGGGAAGTCTCCTGACAGCCAGGCTGCTCCACGGGGATGCACACATGTCCTGCTTTTTAGCACATGCTTTCACACTCATGCAAACGGCACTGTCCAATAAAGCACGTCAATCGAAAGATATTGCTATGTTGTTTAGTTTGATTGCTTTTTGATTGATGATTTTATATGATAAAAGTCACCAGAGAATGCACTGGCTATAATATGCAACATACTGTAGAGGAATTATTCATAATTCATCACATATACCAAGCATGTTCTAGACATATGTGGCTTTTACCACTATGTTACTCCCTAAGAGCTGTCTCTATTCATAAGGTTGATATTTACGGAGGGAGGTGATGTTTGGCTGGGCTTTGTCGTGCAGACCTTCGGAATGAGAAATGGCCCCAGATTTCGCCAGCAGTGGGGGGACCCATCACATTTGCCAACCCTTTATCCAACGCCCCCCACTGCTCTGCAATGCCATCTCTCCTCCCGCCCCTCCCCCCTCCCCTCAAGGTGTCCTCTGCACCTCACAGCCGGCGTGTAATTATCAGCACTCATCTGGTCCTGCTGGCTGGACAGCCTGTGAGAGACGGACACAGAGAGGGAGAGAGGGAGAGAGAGAGATGGGAGAGAGAGAGAGAGAGAGAGAGAGAGACAGGCAGGAGAGAGAGAGAGAGATAATGAGAGAGAAAAAGAGTGAGGCATGAAAGAGAGAGAGAGATTAGGCACAGGGATGTTTGTGCATCAGGTACACCTCAGATGACTGATTCTGCCCTGTGCTACATACACACACACACTGTCACACACATACACACACACACGAGCGCACACACACACAGCCTCTGGCCCTTCAAAGAAAGTGATAGCCATGCCATACAGATGATTCCCAGAGATTAAATGGTCTTAAATGGTCTTAAATGGTCTACACTGAGAAAAAAATCTTCACTGCTACACTGACCAGACCATACAGACCAGTCAATCACTCAGGCTATCTAATCAGCATTATTGGCTATTACAAATATAATTATATTTTTTATCTGCTTTTTATCTGCTAACTACTCTACTTATTGGTGTTGGTACACTCGGTTTTATTGACAAATGATACCAGTCTCCAGCAATTAACCTTTTCTGTGTGACCTACCATCTTTCAGTGTTTGTGCAGTGTTTGTGAATTTGTCACAATAGACGCCCAGTTGGATCAGATGCATCAACATATGCAGCCAGTGAGATTCATGGCTGGTTTAAACTAGCGTGAGAGCATAGACGGGCGCCTCTATGAGAGAGTGATGAAGTGATGTCAATACGACATGACGAGTTGAGGCGCGAGGTGCCTCCGCTCTCCATCTCGATTAGCACACATACAAAATCCACCCCGCAGGGAAATACAATCAGGCGGAAACGGTTCTGCTGTCACATGAGCACACACACACACACACACACACACACACACACACACACACACACACACACACACACACACACAAACACACACACACACACTCACTCACTCACACATACACCTCATTATATGTGCATAAACTACACGTACTGACACTTACTGTACACGCGCACACACAAAACAAACACACGCACACACGCACGCACACACACACACACACACACACACACACACACACACACACACACACACACTCACACACAAAAAACATTGTGTCCACTTAAGTCTTCATTAAAATAATGTGCTCTGCATGCAAATAACATCCAAACACGAAAATACCAAACAGAATCAACATTATATGCAAAGAGAACGGAGCAATCTCATCAAAACTGACTGGTCCGTTTGTACAGTTTAATATCTCAAGCAACAGTTTTCTATTTCACAAAAACTCTAACATTTGGTGAGTATCAGCACAGTGATGTTGACAATGCTTTCACATGAAAGATTTCTGCTGAGGAGATGGTCAGCATCACATGAGGTAGAAGCGATCGATTAGTTTAAACTCATTTCACCACATGTTCCATGTCAATGAGACCCTGCTCATCATAAATAAACATAATAGCTTGCCAGTGTGGTGCATGGTATTGATGGGGTCATTGATGTCTGCATGTAATTTTGTGCTCACCGAACTTAACTAATCAATCACCTCTGACTAACCAATTTATCTCCACTCACTCTCCTCCATTACGTGTCCAGCTAAGTTCTGGGAAGAGAAATGGGTTCTTCCCCCGAAGACAGCTGACTAAGAGGCTTCAGTCAAGTCCAAAATGTTTGTGTTTGTGCACCATGGATGCATACAGTACTTGCACATCATTTGTGTATCCAAAGTATGCTAGTTTTTTCGGTTAAACTTAACTTGCTGACAGTGCCGACATGAACATGTACACTTAGAGACATGTCTGCAACAGAAAAAACAGTAACACTTTACTTGACAGTATCGACATAAGAGTGACATGACACTGTCATAAATGTGTCATAAACATGTCATAAATGTTTATGACATAACACTACTGTTATTAAGTGTCATTTGGTTTTTGTCATAACAAGTAAGGGTTAGGATTAGGATTAGGTTTAAGGTTAGAGTTAGGATTAGGATTAGGGTTAAAGGTTAGGATTAGGGTTAGGGTTAGGGTTTGGGTTCATATGTCATGACAGTGTCATGTCACTCTTATGTCGATACTGTCAATTAGTAAAAAAAAATTTCTGTTGCAGACACGTCTCTAAGTGTACATGTTCATTCACTCAAACAGCTAAACTCAGCAACTCTCTGTGCATTTGCGCTTTGTTCCAGGTTCCTGTCATTGGCTCCTGTTATTTCCTGTCCTCATTAGTTCCAGCATGTCCAAACAGATGCTGAGTGACTTCATAGCCACAAAAACACCCCTCTCAGTGTGCGCGCGCACACACACACACACACACACACACTTTTCCCACATCCTGCGAAACATGCGGGTTTCCGTCCGTTTGGAAGTGTGGCCACCCCTCCATCCATCCGGCCATCTCAGGAGAGCTCCCTCGGAGCGTCCGCCTTATTTCTGGCAGGCCTATTTATATGGCACTCCGCTGCGCTCCTTTCCGCCTGGAAAAAGAGACACCCGCATCCAGGCCATGGATCCACCCCTGGGGAAGCTGCCGAGCTTCCACGCTCAAGCAAAGCACGCACTTACTGTAAGGAAACGACTACAGGAGCAGCCTGAGCTGTGTGTGTGTGTGTGTGTGTGTGTGTGTGTGTGTGTGTGTGTGTGTGTGTGTGTGTAAACAGTAAACAACTACAGGACCACCAGCCTGTGGTGTGTGTGTGTGTGTATGTGTGTGTGTGTTTGTCAAAACACGCAGTTACTGTAAACAGAAACAACTACAGGACCACCAGCCTGTGGTGTGTGCGTGTGTGTGTGTGTGTGTCTGTGTATGTGTGTGTCAAAGCACTCACTTACTGTACTGAAACGACTTCAGGACCAGCCTGAGTTGTGTGTATGTGTCAAAGCATGCAGTTACGGTGCGGAAAGGACTTCAAGAGCACCAGCCTGTGTGTGTGTGTCAAAGCACACAGTTACGGTGCGGAAAGGACATCAGGACCACCAGCCTGTGTGTATATGTGTGTGTGTGTGTGTGTGTGTGTGTGTGTGTGTATGTGTCAAAGCACGCAGTTACAGTGCGGAAACGACTTCAGGACCACCAGCCTGTGTGTATATGTGTGTGTGTGTGTGTGTGTGTGTGTGTGTGTGTGTGTGTGTGTGTGTGTGTGTGTGTGTGTGTGTGTGTGTCAAATGTACAGTACTCAACCACTCCTGATATTCGCATATATTTTTTTGTTGTATATATGTTTTTTTCTTTCTCTTTGTGTTGTCTTGCTCTGACTTTGTAAAGCCACCCTGAGTCTGAGAAAGGCGCCATAAAAATAAAACCTATTATTATTATACTATGTTGTATTTTTGATAGTTTACTGAAACGCATCTTTTTTCCGATGGTTGGACAATGTGATGCTTTACTGTTGGCTTATTGGATAGTGATTCATACAGATCTGTGTCTCATGTGCGATTCATTTTTAGTTTTTACTCAACCCCCTGAGGCAGCGACATCTGTAATGTGGTGATCACGAGTGTCGGAGTGAGGTGTCTCGAGTTGAAAAAGCGAGTGTCACTGTCTAAAAACAAATGCCTATGGGTGCTGATTGGCGCCAAGCAAAGACACTCTGAGACTTGTGCAAATTTTTTGGAAGCACAGTAGTTTTGGAAGCACAGTCATCTCGTGCCTGCTTTACAAAAATTACCAGTACTGAACGTTTTTATTTCTTGATTATTTTTCCTGGGTTACCTTAGTTAAAACACAATTCCAGTCCAAGAACTTGCCCTCAAGTCTATCACTGTATGCTATGTTGTCGTAAATGCATATTCCAGTCTTACTCAAAACTACTCTGATTAACGTTGTTTTGGTCCCCAATGAAAGTTTACACTCGTTATCCACCAAAGATATATGATAGGTTGTTGTTAGACCAGACTTTTGGTCCTTTAACCTTTATACTGTATCTGTTATTATTTCTTCCAATATCTAGTTTTCAAAAAAGTAACCAAAAAAGTAAAAAAAAAAAAAAAAGAAGAAAATCAATAAATAAAATTCCAACTAATGCTTGTCTAGCCAAAGAATTCCTCCCTTTTATCCAGAGAAGTCTCCAGTCTCCTGGGGAGAGGGTTGGGTTGCTGATGAGTAGCAGTGAGAGGACTTGTGACTTGTGGCGTTATGATGCACTGGCCGTGGTGCTGAAATCTGATGCACTCCCAGCCACTGGCCCTTATTTACACACACTACAATCTCCTGGAAACTAAAACAGCATGCACACTTATGCATATGTAAACTTGTAAGCAATAAATATGGCATTTCTGTTCATTAATATTCAAATGAAAAGACTGCTGAAAGGCTTATGCAAAGGGGGTGAAGGCATAACCTCCAATGCCCCCAGGAAACAGCTGGCTTTTTAAAAAGGAATAAACAACGCTGACCTGCTCAAAGACAGAAATGAAATGGCGCCGCTCTACCTTGTGTGTTTTTCGCTTCTGTGGCATACATGTAAGAAAAGCTCAGGGATCACCATGGTTACATCAGCTTGTAACATTGTCTGAAATCAATTACTGTAACTCCACAGCAGATTAGGCTTGACTTATGAGCTGTTTCAGGGTCAGATTAGACCTAGTGCTTACAGAGAGCTCACAGAGTGAGTCTATGAGGTGATATCAACCAGAAATCAACACTGACCAGTGAGACAGTGCATACGAAACTTGCTAAGCCCCCTCCTGCATCTATTTGTTTTGTTGCACAGATACAAACACATTTTCAGCCAAGACATGGCAGAGTAGGATATGTTTTTTCTTGATGTGTTGATCTTGATTACAGCTTAAATGCAGGATTATACCAGTTGGCTGCTCTCCAGTGAACTATTATAAAGAAAAGTCCAAAAAATCTCTATCCATGTTTTAAGACCCAGCGTGCCACCTTAACCAAAACGTTTAGTACTTTTTAATATTCTCACTGTGAAAGGAGCCACTGCACAATAGACACTCACACAAGCATGTGTAGTTCTGATCTGGTTCGGATGCAGTCCCAGTCCCATTCCCAGTCAAAGCCAGACCCATCCGATAGTCATCTCATTACAGGGGGTGTGACTGAAAAGCAACAAGCAGACGTATTATGTGGACAGACCCGCAGTGCCAGACGAGAGGCCCCTCTTCCACTCTCCTCCTTCCTTCTGCCAGGCCTCTCATTCCTGCTATGCCATGTTTGTGCTGTGTTTGTGTGTCTTGTGAAATCAGCTTGTGCTGAGAAGAGCGCCTGTGCAGCATGTGTTAACATGCATATGCATTTCGCCTGCGCCGTGGCACTGGGCTACGTAGGCGGCAGGTATTTATTTCTTAAACAAGGGGCGGAAATGAGGCGTTCACTCTTTTATAGGCCATTTGGAGCGATGATTTCACGCGCGTCCCCGGAGTCAGCCGTCTGTGGGAGATCCAGGGAGAGGCGTTTCCGATAGCGAGGAAAACATTCGCCCTGGAGCTAATGGAGTGTGCAGGAGAGGAGAAGAGAGGAGAAGAGAAGAGGAGAGAGCTCTCTCTCTCTCTTTCTCTTTCTCTCTCTCTCTCTCTCTCTATCTCTGTTTCTCTCTGCTTCTCGCCTGCCATGAAAACACATTCATCTCGCCAAAACACAGGGATGGGGAAAAAGATGGCTCTCCGCCGAGCACATGTGTTGATCGATCCCACTGAAACAGGCAACAGTGAAGCGGGAGGCAGCGAGCCAGATTCCCGTTCCTCCTGCAGCCTTCCCTTCCCTTTCAGTCAGAGCTTCAAGGTTGACAGGCCTGCTGCGTTCCCCAGGTTGGCTGGACGGACCGACTGACTGCATCCTCAAGTCTGAGCAGAAGAGAGTACGCAGGCCTCTCACATACAACAGGGGGCAAATGTTTTTTTTCCCAAAATGATTCTTCCATCATCTTCGCCAATATGAAGACGCTGGTCTAATGGATCTTCAAGGGCAGACTGACGTATACATAGCCACACACACACACACACACACACACACACACACACACACACACACACACACATACAGCTACATCACACCCCCACTCAGCGGGACTTCCACCAGATTAAAATGTGTAACATATTTGAAGAAAAGGTTTTTGGTTTGTTTTTTATCTTCTGCTGACAGGATGATGAATCTACTCCAGTAGGTGGTAATGGAGCTTTTTGGAGGGGTGAATGAAGTCAAGGAAATATGAATCCTACATGTCTTCAGACTCAAATCAACACAAAATCTTTACAGAACAAAAGAAAACCTTTGTGGTTTTTATTGCTTCAGATACTTCTTTTGAAAGTTTTTTTGTGAGTTCTTCAAATAAATTTCTTGAAGGGGTATTGTGTACAACAATATTGTGGTAAAGAGAAGCGCTCTTTGCCTCAAAGCAAATACAAAACAAACCCAAAAGTTTTCCACAAAAAAGTTCCTCTGCACCTCTGAAAGGCTTGTTGCGTGTAAACTTAAAGCATTTTGCTTTGAGTGAGTTGTGTGGCACCAACTACCAGTACTACCCATGTAATATACAGTATACACATATTTGTATTCGGTAAATGTTAATGATTGCTAATATTCTACCATGTTTAAAATATTTCACATGATTTAGAGCACTGCAAAAGTGTCAAAAAATTATTTTGTTGAAAAATCTCCTCACTGATTCCTATGCTGGCTTCAAGCAGAGAAGCCATATCCCCCCAAAATGACAGGAAGTGAATTAAAAAAGGCTGGTGTGATTACTGAAGTATAGACAATGCTGCTTTACCGTAAATCACTGTGATCACTGTACACTTTCCTCTCAAGAGCAAAGGTCTTATGTGTGTGAAAAATAACATGTGCAAAAATACGAAGCTCCATTTAATCAAGAGCGAGCTCAGATACCAATTTACTTCTCTCTGACTTCTCATTTTTATCCCCTCTCTTCCCCCCATTCTCTTTATTTCCCTCATCTCTCTCTCACTTCCTCTCTCTCTCTCTCCCCCTCTCTCTCGTCTCATTGCTCACACTGGAGGGTATCATGGAAACATGATCACAGTGGGCTCCTGCACCACTTCCTTAGTCATCGCCATCACAGACTTCACCCCCCACCAGCAGGAGCAGATGTAGCCACCACACTTTGCTGGTGCCTTTTTTTGCTGAGCAGGGGGAAAAGATCCACCAAACACACACACACACACACACACACACACACACACACACACACACAGACACAGACCCTAACCTTTCTTCTGGCAAATACTTGTCTGCTCTGTTGACTTCTTGACAGGAAGACGCTTCGGCCAGTTTTATGATGCAGGAACACAGCAGTGGCAGTGCTTTTGGAAAAGTTTTGCCCGAGAGCCAGCGGGTGCAAAGCGGTAACAAGCACTATTCTCCATGCCCTATTTCCCTGCCTTAAATTTTCTGAAATGTGTGACAAGCTCCGAGTACTAAAATCTGCAAAATGGTTCTATAAAAACTGAATTAATTCCCTTTTTTGGCAGATTTTCCTTTAGAATACCCATGCTATTAGCCATGCGGGTGTTATCATTAAACTGGTTTAAAGGCTGAAAAATATAACAGAAAACTTTCTCTGACATCTCTAAATTGTTAAAGAGGCAAGCATCTAAGTTTTAAATACAATATGTAGACTTACAACTGCTGTCGGAGGTTATTCTCTACAGTTAATAAACCATGGGTGAAGAAGCACAACAGCACACACACACACACACACACACACACACACACACACACACACACACACTAAAGGCCCACTGAAAGTGTATCAGCTCACTAAGTGGAAGGGGAAAAGCATAAAAGGTAGGGCGTTTTGCTCTCCGCCACTTCCTCCCTCTCTCGCTCTCGGTGTTCCTCTGAACTGCCTTTTTCTTGGGTGGGATTTGATTACTAGACAGCTTGACTCACGGTTCTGACTCATTAGTCTCATTTGCCAAACCCGCTGCTAGGACTCCCATCAATACCCCCATGTGCAATAAAGGAAAAAGCGCTCCTTTGCGAGGGGGAGTACAATGAGGTTAATGCCTTTCTGATGTCTCTGTGATGTTCTCTAAACGCTCGGATGCAAAAACATTGCTGTCACTGTGGCCTCTGAACCGCAGTTTATCAGCATAAAAAATTTGTTATTTTTAATGTTACGCTTTGAAGAAAACAAGTTCAGCTCTGGTTAACACTGATTTATTGATGATGCACTATTTATGATAATGAAATATGACTACCACAATTTGTGAATTTCTAATGTCTCACAATGTCTAATGTTAGCACATCTTTGCTAAGTCTTTTTTTTTTTAAAAAAAAAGAAAATTCCCTCCGATGTTTAATACA
The DNA here is from genome assembly GCF_018492685.1 of Alosa sapidissima. NCBI lineage: Eukaryota > Metazoa > Chordata > Actinopteri > Clupeiformes > Clupeidae > Alosa > Alosa sapidissima. Next base: position 22,583,849 of record NC_055970.1, on the reverse strand, counting down.
ATCAAATCACTGAAACATACTCAAAATACAAACATACTTGACTCACATATTTTAGAACAAAAATGCAGATCCTTTACAGTGGAAGCATATTCCTTTTTGCAGTTTTGCATTCAAGGTGTGCTATGTTTTCAACTGAGAAAACAAGCAAGATGCCATGGCACCTGATAGCATCATGTAACGCTCAGACCTCACACTGGATATAGAGGAGCTATAGCTTGTCATTATACACTTTGATCTCCTAGGGTCAATGTAAATTGTGCAAAATTATCAAACGATTATCATTAATTCCAGAAAATGTATACCTACTGTAAATGGACACATACTTATGATCTGAATCTGTCCACTTGCTGACCATTGTGGAATTATCACAAAAGAGTGTCCAAATCCCTCTACTGTATGTATACCTGTGAATGTAGGAATTTGACAGATGGCAAATTATAAAGGATTAACAAACCAGGTCTCAGTTATGTTTCCCCACTGTTGCCATTCCAGCCCCTTGGAAAGGTGCTTTGGACCAGCGAATGATACCGGCATGTCCAACAGCATGAGTGCTGAGCATACTGCGCCTCCCATGGAGGTGGGCAGCACCCCGCGTGTCCTTTTGGCCAAGCAGCAAACCCACTCACTCCAAACGGCTTTGTTCCCCTCCCAGGTGCTGAGAAATCTGTGAGGCAGCATGTGACTTGCCCCACTTATTTTACAGTGTGTTTGTACCTGCTGTACCTGTGTGTGTGTGTGTGTGTGTGTGTGTGTGTGTGTGTGTGTGTGAGGGGGGGGGGGGGGAGTGAGAGAGAGAGAGAGAGATGGAGAGACATCTGAGTGGGGAGACTATACAACTGTATGTGTGTGTGTGTGTGTGTGTATACGTGTGTGTGTGTGTGTGTGACAGAGCACCTGCGTGTGTGTGTGTGTTTGCTCGGATTTCTAAACAATGGCTGACCCAAATGAAGCTAGTGCACTAAAATCGCTCACAATCACCATTGTTTAAACGTAAGCCACATTAAATGTGCTAGGCCAAATATGAATCCAAATGCACGTGTGCAGATTTGTGAGCATGTCTGTCCTCTAAGACATAAACAAAGTTTGCCCTAGAAGTGGAGAGTGAATCATAATCAGTATGTCCTACCTTGGTGTGTGGTCAGTGCCTTTGAAATATGTTTGGTTCACTCCAAACACAGATGTATAATCTCAATCTCTCTCTCCCTCTGTCACTATCCCTCCCTCTCTCCCTCTATCTCTCTCTCTCTCTCTCTCTCTCTTCCTCTCTAAGATGTAACACTTCTGGCGTAGTATACAGACAACGCGTCGTCAAACCACACGGTGGTTATGTTCCCTGTTGTTGCACTGATAGTGTGACTATTGGATCTGTTGCGCGAGGGTCGCACAACCCAGTGTAGGTATGTAACCCCGCGTGCAGTGCTAAAACAACTCAGCCACTCTGTTCATCTTTTTTATTTCTCAAGAAAACGGTGAATTTTAAAGGATGTCTATTTACGGGTCTTTCCAGCAAGAGAGTTTCTGGTGTGGATTTACTCATCAAGCTAAGAGGTGTGTGTGATCTGACTGACACGGGTTCTTGTACCGATGGAGGAGCGCAGAGGTGGTTATGCCGGTGGTTCCTTCAGCGCCGTTCGCCCGCTCTTCCCCACGACTGTAATCTTTTCTTGGGACAGGACATTTGGCGAGGGGAAATGTGAAGAGGCTTAAAGTATGGCATGCAAAGATGGTCTCTGCCAAGAAGGAGATGGTGACTGCGATGTACCCAAGTTGCGTTTCGACTCTCTTGTACTTACTCTTCGTGACTGCTTGGTGAGTTTCAATGAACCTAAGATATTTAAGCCCCTTTACATTTTGAGATCCTTCACTCTGTCACAAGTTGGTAGGGGTACGCTACACCCCATGTCCCTGAAACGGGCATGAATCCTAAAACTTATTTAGTAACAAATTCATAGCGCCAAATGGTTTCAGTTCGGGGAATGGGTTCTGATAACACGACATGGATCTTGTGCTTTTTTTTGCAGTATAAAGAAAATCTCTGGCCAACCCAAAAAGGATGATAAATTATATCCGGAGAATTTTACACGAATTTTAGACCGCCTTCTGGATGGCTACGACAACAGACTTCGACCAGGATTTGGGGGTACGTACTTCGGCGACATTTATCCAAGTGATGCAAGGTGTCGGATTAGGCGAAGAGTTTCACTTGGGCGATGCTCAAGGCACATAGGATGAATTGTTTTCTGTTGTTTGTTCTTGGTGAGGACGTAGCGTTACTATGTTGCTCTCTAGCTTTTTGATTCAGTGCGCATTGTCAAGTTCAGACTCTTACTGAAAGGCGGCAATTCTGTTTTTCCCCCCCTAGATTTAATCCCCAAGTAGCAGTTGCTTCCTCTCATACCAGCTTGATTTGATACTCAGTGCAATCTCTTACAGCAGTAGGCTACCTTCTAATGTTTAAGCGAGTTTTGTTATGTAATGTGATGAAAAAGCCGCTTAATGCACAATGTAAGTAGGAAGAGTGCAGATGTTCTTTTTGGTGTGTGTGTGTGCGCGTGTTTGCGGGGGGGGGGGGGGGGGGGTGGTATGTGCGTGAGTGTGTGGGCAGTCACAACCTCCGCTCCCACCTCAAGTTACTGACCTAAAATATTTGCAAAGGACACATCTAAACTTATTTCAACTCTCATATACATAGCCTAAATAGATGCGAATAAATAATTTATAGATCGTATTAGATTGCCCCTATGCTGTCACAGCACGACACCTTCAAGCGACTGCTCCCTGGGTGCCTTCATTTTACGAGCTAAACCTTCGATATGTGCATAAATGTTCGGCTTACATTCCCTGAGGATTTATATTCTAAACTCCGTTAACTATTTTTCTCTCCATTATATAAACGCCTCGAAGGACAAGCAAGCTACCAGATACCAAAAAACATGCAGGCGCATCATTGAAATATTTGGGATTTCACGTAATTTTAGCCAATGATTCAGCAAATAAGCCTATATCAGCATCATAGTAAGCTATCATTACAGTTTTAGGCTTTCGTGGTATTGGTTTAGTTTTCAGATTAAAAGTGAGTTGTAGGTTCCTCAGAAAAAGTGGCTTGTATGCCTATGGTATGTCAATTACACAAATGCTGCTATATCCAAAGTACTTCACAATGGCTTTTGAAACCACTCTCTGTAAGAGGCCAGGCTGTGTATCAGCAACCCAGTTCATGGGCTCGTTTGCAGGTTTGGAAACTGACAATACATACTGGGTAAAATGCAAAAGCATGCTCATTAGTTAAATGTCTAATGAATGCCATCCATTATTCCTGTGACACCATCACATATACTATATATAGATATTTAATTTGATATAGTGGGTTAAAATCTCCATGCTAATGGCAGTTTTAAAAAACCCCTGCTACTCACGGCAAGTGGCATACTGTAGTGGCTTTGGAATTTTGTGCCTGCTATTGCACAAGCAAATTATGGAGTAGGCTACAGATTTAGTCCTGGAACAACACTGATTAAAGGCATCATGAAAGTTATTTACCTTGATATAACAGTGTCAAAATCATTGTGATGGTAAACTAACTTGAAAAAAGGAGAATGGCCTGCCTTGCCAGCCATATACCCGTCTATGGAGATCCAACCTTGCAACTTCCCTCAGAGAATCACAACTTACCTTACAGCAACTGTGCATTTGTATTAAGTCATGTAATATTACCTTGTCAGTCAACGTGGGTCTTTGGATATTATATGTGCTGGTTTGTAAACAAATGCACATGGACTGTGTCCAAGGGGTGCAAGCCATGATTGGGATATTCATGACAGTTGTGTAAAATGCCCCCTCCACAACTGTAGGGGGAGCCGGGTAGCATTGGATTGCTTTGAGACACCTGGCACAGAGGTTGCTCATCTCTGCCCTGTTAACTGTAGATGTGCAATAACAATACAATATTTTTTAACAAAAAATCAATTATTTTACAGGTCCAGTGACAGAAGTCAAGACTGATATTTACGTCACCAGCTTTGGTCCTGTCTCTGATGTTGAAATGGTAAATATTGCTGCAGAATATGGAGATGTACTGCAGAACTGTGTCATGAGCATCATATAAAAACAGTTTAATATCTGATCTGTTGTCTGTTAGTCCTTTATTTTTAGTTTAAAGGCCATTTAGGTTTGTAGTTTGAAAACTATTTACCTGACAAACCTCTGTCAGTGATCTTAGACTCCATGCAGCTGTTGGTAGCAAGTGATGTAATCATGGTGAGACAGATGCCACTAAGTAGGTTAGTGAACAAGCTAGCCAAAAAAACTTAGGAGGCTAGAGCTTAATAGCAGTGGTCACTGTGGGAAGATTGACTAAAGTAGTATTACAGTCTGTGGTCTCATTTTCTACATTTCGAGGATTTGTATTCACTGAGGATAAAAATCTGATTAAAGATTAAGTGTAGTGAGAAATGTCCAGTGTTTTTTATGATTTGTCTGTTTGTTTTTTGTATCAATAGGAGTACACAATGGATGTGTTTTTTCGGCAAACCTGGGTCGACAGACGACTGAAATATGAGGGGCCTATTGAGATCTTGAGACTTAACAATCTCATGGTGACTAAGGTGTGGACCCCCGACACGTTTTTCAGGAATGGGAAGAGATCCGTGGCTCACAACATGACTGCCCCAAACAAGCTCTTCCGCATCATGAAGAATGGTACCATCCTTTACACAATGAGGTGAGACTTTTTTGGGATGATTATGCTGAACCAAGTGAAACATGGACAAACAAAGAAGAGCTTTGAATTTTTTCTATTTGTGATGTTATTTTTCTATGTGTGTGTGTGTGTTGATTTTTAGACTGACGATCAGTGCAGAATGTCCAATGAAGCTGGTGGATTTTCCTATGGACGGTCACTCTTGTCCCCTTAAATTTGGGAGCTGTAAGTAACTCCACACTTACAGTCAATTAGCCCAGCCAGATTTCCCTTTCTTACTGATTTATTTCTACTGATTACACCTTCTGAGTTACTGTAGCTCTTATTATTATTTGATCAGTTGTCTGCACACTACATGTTCTATCACCCCATTGCCATGTTCTTATTTTTAAGCATACAACAGTGTGACCATTTACCACAGCTCATTACTGCAATTGACAGATTATAATAATTAATCCTTCATGCTCTCCTGCCCCAACCTGCCCCAAACTACAGTGTGTGTTGGAACAGAGGACTTGTTTCTCGTCCTTCCACAAGTGGTGATTCAGCTTGAGTTAGATGAGGATGAACATGACACATGACATTATACCAGTGTAGTTGCGTGGAGCTCTGTCAAATTAAGAGAGAATGTGTTGTTGCTGCAAAAACTAAATGGCATCCCATTTTAGAGGATATCCAATTCTATCAAAACTGAATGGAAAAGAGCCTTTTGGGAATTAATTGACTGTGACCTCAAATGGACTTGTTAATGGTGTCACTTCAGAAGACATGGACTGTTCTTTGCGGTTAGATTATTTTGAAAACATATTGGAGTTAATCTGTCGGGACTGGTTACTCTGAGCAGGAGAGAGAATGTCAACTCAAAGTGTTTACTTTCATTTCTGCCATGTGTGTGTAGTCAGAACTCCTCAATCCCTGAGCAAAATCCACAACAATAGCTTCGCCCGCAAAGAGTGGAAATGCGAACTCAAAATCAGATCTCACACCAAAACCAGAACAAAAAACGACGATATCAGCACCATACTCAAGAGCGGTCAGCAAAAAAAAAAAGAAAAGAAAGAAATATAGGGAAAGGAGGAAAAAGAAAGGGAGGTAGAGAGAAGAGAGAGGAGAAAGAGAGAGGAAAGAGAGAGAGGCTAATCTCAGAAAGAGGAATCTGTGGAACATGGCTGCCTCTTATCACCGCTGCCTGAGTGATTTGGAGATAATATCTGTCCTGGAGATGGAAGGAGGAAAAGCTCAGCAGGGACGATTTTCACCCCACAACTCACATCCTCCTCCTCCTCCTCCTCCTCCTCATCCTCATCCTCTTCCCCCTTCATGGTTCCAGTAAATACAGTGACATTGGGGAGGACAAAGTTCTGATTTGGAGCTAGTGAGCGATTAATCTCGCTTTGGAGAGGTAATAATAGCGGCGGCAGCTACCTGGACCGCCGTCCCCGCTGTGCGGATCGTGGCCCGGGGACAGGGAGGCAGACGTGGGGCCGCCGGGCCCATGCCGCACCGCAAAGGTCAAAATCTCTCCTCTCCCGCCCCAGGTTAGCATAGACCTATTCTAGCTCCACCACTCGTCCCTCCTCCATCCCTCCTTCCCTCCCTCCCTCCCTCTCTCTTGTTTCTTCTCTCTCCCTCTCCCCCTTTTTCTCTCTTAAACACACTTAATACAAATTATATTATTTTGACCAGATTAATGATTAAAAAAAAGATATACTATTTATTTTCTGAAATATTTACAGTAAATAGTATATCTATAGTCTCCTGAGATGACTGAGATGATGAAGATCATTACTAATTGTAATATAAGCTGGATGTGAGATAATAAAATCTCCTTCTCACTCTCCATCACCTCCTTTTAGTCTTGGACCTTTTTTTGAAATTCCCTACCTTACCTTCCCTTTCTCAGTGCCTCTCCCCCCTCTCTTCCTGCTTCCTGACCCCTCCCCTCCATCTCTTTCTCTCTCTCTCTCTCTCTCTCTCTCTCTCTCTCTCTCTCTCTCTCTTCGAGTTGGGGAGGAGGATGTCTTGCTCTTGCTCCATCTCAGCAGTTTTGTCCTCCTTCTGTTTGCCTGCCTCTGCTCTTCTCCTCTCCTTGTCGGGACTGTCCTCAGGGAACTGGCCCCCATAGATAGACCCCTAGAGAACAGACACGCACACACATTAGAATATTACCTATATAACATACATACTGTAGCACCCCCACCCCCCCCCACGCAAAACCTAACGCACGTCCTCTCCTGAAGGAGGGCTGTCTTTTGATGCGTAGCGCCATACCCTTGTGAATAGCATTGCCATTGGGGCCCTCTGTTAATTGAACATTTTTTTATGGCCTAACTAAAAATAGGTAGAAACATGGCAGGCTTGTGTGAAGAGGGGATCATTTGCATTGCTTTGTGGTTGTGATTGATACACTGGCCGATGAGGGAACTTGTGGCCTGGTGATGACCAGGGGGAGCAGTGGGAAAGGAAGGATTAATTTGTCCATGACATCTGTCAACGACACCCACAAATAAACATTACTGTACTCATACACAACTGAACACGCGCACACACACACACACACACACACACACTCTATGTCCTTTTTCTTTGTCCATCTTTATGCATAATGATCTTAAGACTTACAGTTTGTCTGACAGAGGCATCCTTATAGTGGCTTAAGATGATGGTATTACAATAGAATGTACCCGCAAAGAAACTGCTGGGTATCTTTCTGCAAAGTATATACATATATGCATGATCATGAATATGTATACACATATGCGTATGTCTTACGGAAAATGCACTCTGGACTGTGTTGCGCACACACACCCACACGCACACACACGCACACACACACACACACACACACACACACACACACACACACATTCACCTTTCTACATATTCTCTCTATATACACCTTTCTA